>NW_027591628.1:0-80225 GCF_964213995.1 Mustelus asterias | reverse complement strand
GGAATCGAACCATCTCCCCCCCCTTGACAGTCAATGGCGTTCCCATCGCTGAATCCCCTCCCCCACTATCAACATCCCGGGGGTTCCCATTGAGCAGAAACTGAGCTGGGACCCGGCCATATCAATACTGTGGCTCCCAGAGCAGGACAGAGGCTGGGAATCCTGCGGAGAGTAACTCCCCTCCTGACTCCCACCTCCCCAAAGCCTGTCCCACCATCGACAAGGACACAAGTCCGGAGTGTGATGGGATTCTCTCCACTCGCCTGGATGGATACGGCTCCCGACAACACTCGAGAAAGCTCGACACCCTCCAGGAAAAAGCAGCCCCCAAGTGGAGGGGGTTACAGAGATAGGGAGGGGGTGTCGGGGGCAGGAGGAGGTTACAGAGATAGGGAGGGGGTGTCGGGGGCAGGAGGAGGTTACAGAGATAGGGAGGGGGTGTCGGGGGCAGGAGGAGGTTACAGAGATAGGGAGGGGTGAGGGGTTGGAGGAGGTTACAGAGATAGGGAGGGGGTGTCGGGGGCAGGAGGAGGTTACAGAGATAGGGAGGGGGTGTAGGGGCTGGAGGAGGTTACAGAGATAGGGAGGGGATGTAGGGGCTGGAGGAGGTTACAGAGATAGGGAGGGGGTGTAGGGGCTGGAGGAGGTTACAGAGATAGGGAGGGGTGTAGGGGCTGGAGGAGGTTACAGATATAGGGAGGGGTGTAGGGGGTTGGAGGAGGTTACAGAGTTGGGAGGGGGTGTAGGGGCTGGAGGAGGTTACAGAGATAGGGAGGGGATGTAGGGGCTGGAGGAGGTTACAGAGATAGGGAGGGGGTGTAGGGGCTGGAGGAGGTTACAGAGATAGGGAGGGGGTGTCGGGGGCTGGAGGGGGTTACAGAGATAGGGAGGGGGTGTAGGGGTTGGAGGGGGTTACAGAGATAGGGAGGGGTGTAGGGGCTGGAGGGGGTTACAGAGATAGGGAGGGGTGTAGGGGCTGGAGGAGGTTACAGAGATAGGGAGGGGATGTAGGGGCTGGAGGAGGTTACAGAGATAGGGAGGGGGTGTAGGGGCTGGAGGAGGTTACAGAGATAGGGAGGGGGTGTCGGGGGCTGGAGGGGGTTACAGAGATAGGGAGGGGGTGTAGGGGTTGGAGGAGGTTACAGAGATAGGGAGGGGTGTAGGGGGCTGGAGGAGGTTACAGAGATAGGGAGGGGGTGTAGGGGCTGGTTGAGGTTACAGAGATGGGGAGGGGGGTAGGGGGCAGGAGGAGGTTACAGAGATAGGGAGGGGTGTAGGGGCTGGTGGGGGTTACAGAGATAGGGAGGGGTGTAGGGGGCTGGAGGAGGTTACAGAGATAGGGAGGGGGTGTAGGGGCTGGAGGAGGTTACAGAGATAGGGAGGGGTGTAGGGGGCTGGAGGAGGTTACAGAGATAGGGAGGGGTGTAGGGAGCTGGAGGAGGTTACAGAGATAGGGAGGGGGTGTAGGGGCTGGAGGAGCTTACAGAGATAGGGAGGGGGTGTAGGGGTTGGAGGAGATTACAGAGATAGGGAGGGGTGTAGGGGCTGGAGGAGGTTACAGAGATAGGGAGGGGTGTAGGGGCTGGAGGAGCTTACAGAGATAGGGAGGGGGTGTAGGGGTTGGAGGAGGTTACAGAGATAGGGAGGGGTGTAGGGGTTGGAGGAGGTTACAGAGATAGGGAGGGGTGTAGGGGCTGGAGGAGCTTACAGAGATAGGGAGGGGGTGTAGGGGTTGGAGGAGGTTACAGAGATAGGGAGGGGGTGTAGGGGCTGGAGGGGGATACAGAGATAGGGAGGGGGTGTAGGGGCTGGAGGGGGTTACAGAGATAGGGAGGGGGGTGTAGGAGACTGGAGGAGGTTACAGAGATAGGGAGGGGGTGTAGGGTTATTAATGTTTGTGAATGAATGATTCTTGTATTGATTTGAACAGTATTCCGGTCGAACCTTGCTTTAATTGATATATTCCTTGTTTAGTTACCCGGTTAGTCAAATAATTGACTTGTTAATTAATTGCCTAAAGGTGAGCGTCAGATCTTTCCGTTAAGGAACCTCTAAACGTTAATATGGACCAATGAACGCCTTCCCAAACACATTTAACATCTTACAAAGCGAGGTGAGGGAGATTAACCTCTGTGTGTCTCCACCCTCTCAATTCTGAGGAAGGATGTTCTTGCTCTCGAGGGAGCAGAGCGAAGGTTTAACCAGGCTGATTCCGGGGTGCACGAGGAGAGATTGACCAGGTTAGGATTGTTTCCCGCTGGAGTTCAGACGATTGAGGGGGGAATCTCACAGAGAATTATAAAATTCTAACAGGACTAGACAGGGGAGATACAGGGGGGGATGTTCCCGATGGTGGGGGGAGTCCAGAACCAGGGGCTCACAGTCTGAGGATTCGGGGTAGACCATTTAGGACGGAGGTGAGGAGACATTTCTTCACCCAGAGAGCGGTGAGTCTGTAGAATTCATCCCCACAGGAAGGAGCTGATGCCGAAACATTGAATGTATTGAAGAGGCGGCTGGAGAGAGCACTTGGGGGCGAACGGGGTCACAGGTTATGGGGGGAAAGCAGGATTGGGCTATTGATTGGATGATCAGCCATGATGGAGATGAATGGGGGAGCAGACTCGAAGGGCCGAATGGCCTCCCCCTGCTCCTATCTTCTATGTTTCTATCACTCACTTACCCTCTCTCTCTCGCTCTGCCACCAGGGACACTGCCGTCCCGGCGCCCATGACGACCGCCCCCTCCTGCCAACCCCAGAACCCGGGTGAGGGGGGCGACCAGGAGGTCAACGCCAACTCCATGAGGTGAAGGAACTGCGGACCAGGAGGCGCGAGGAGGACCCGCCGTCACCACGGCAAGCCGCCCCACGATTGGTCGAGTCCGGGGGGGCGTGGCCGTTGACCTCCAGGGGCAAAGGTCAATTCATCCCCTCCATCTTCCCCAAAGACCCAGAGGGGTGGCCTGCGCCCTGCCTGACCTCCTGCTCGTTGCAAAGTCGAACTTATGATTTTCTATTTCGGTCGCGCATTCGCATTTATTTTTTGCACTTTCACCGGTCACCGTTCGTATGGGTGCGGGGGTCCTTCCCCGTCCGTACGGGTGTGGGGGTCCTTCCCCCTTTTGTACGGGTGCGGGGGTCCTTCCCCCTTTTGTACGGGTGCGGGGGTCCTTCCCCGTTCGTACGGGTGCGGGGGTCCTTCCCCGTTCGTACGGGTGCGGGGGTCCCTCCCCCGTTCGTACGGGCGTGGGGGTCCTTCCCCATTCCGCCTCCATCTCCCGCTCTCCTGCATGTTTTGAGCCCCACCCCGCACGCTATTCCGGGCCAATGTGGGATCTTGACATTCCCTCGAACGGTTTGGAAAGTGACATTCTCGTATCGGAGCTTTGGTGGGGTTGTGGGGGGTGGTGGGGGTGGCTGAGCGAGCGGAGATGGGCACCACCAGCATTTGCATGGAGTGACAGACCATCCCCTCCCTTCCCTTCCCTTCCCCCCCCTTTCCTACATCCCACCTCCCCAGCTTTCAATCGCGTGCCAAGTTTGCCAACTTACCCCCTTTAGGGTTGTTAGGGCAACTAAACCCTCCGCCCCAACCCCCCATGCCATTTCTCTTTCGCCAACAGTGATTTGGCCAACCAACACTTTGCCGCCCAACTTGGAGTCCCCCCCGCCTCCAATTCTCCACTTTCCCCTCCCAATTCCGACAGGGAGGAGCAAATTGTTGTTGGAGAGGAAAGACGGCCACGGCCCCCAGCTCCCTTGCTGGCCATCGGGAAGAAGCAAGGAGTTGAAACATCAAAGTCAGCGGTAATCAATGCCGGGCCAGTAGAGTTCTCAACTCCAAATGTTCAAGGTGTGGCCTTGGGAAACAAAGAAACTTCCGCCCCTGCGCTTTTGCTCAATTTGAGGGAGGTGTATCGCCCGGGTGTGGTCTTTCCACCTTGCAGCTGACGGGTCCCCATGCATGTTTGAGTCTCGGGCACGCACAAATGAATCACGTCGTGAACCCGAACCGATAATCTGAAATTCGTTCCTGATAAACACTCCTGAGTGTGCTTAAAATTGAACGCAAGTTAACACGCCGCATTTGGAGACCGAGTGATCATCTTCAACTGGGATTTGAGGTATCATTCTATTCTTGTCGACTGATCCGCAAAGTGTTCTGCGAATTGCGGGCGAGATTTTGGATTATCGGTCAGCCATGCCTTATTTATGCACACTCGAAGTTGCCATCTATACCTAGGAGTACAATTACATCGAGCCATAGAGGTTTACAGCATGGACGAGACTATGTCCAGGGTGCGTGGGGTTCTTGATTATGCTGGCTGCTTTTCTCGAGGCAGCAGGAAGTGTAGATGGAGTCAGTGGATGGGAGGCTGGTTTGTGCGATGGATTGGGATACATTCACGACCCTTTGTAGTTCCTTGCGGTCTAGGTCAGAGCAGGAACCATGCATAGGGTCATAGAATCATAGAGGTTTACATCATGGAAACAGTCCCTTCAGCCCAACTTGTCCCTGCCGCACTGTTTTTAACCACTAAGCTAGTCCCAGTTGCCCATGTTTGGCCCATATCCCTCTATACCCATCTTAACCAATGCAACTGTCTAAATGCTTTTTAAAAGACAAAATTGTACCCGCCTCTACTACTACCTCTGGCAGCTTGTTCCAGACACTCACCACCCTCTGTATGAACAAATTGCCCCTCTGGACACTTTTGTATCTTTCCCCCCTCACCTTAAACCTATGCCCTCTAGTTTTAGACTCCCCTACCTTTGGGAAAAGATATTGACTATCTAGCTGATCTGTGCCCCTCACTCTTTTATAGACCTCTATAAGATCACCCCTCAGCCTCCTACGCTCCAGAGAAAAAAGTCCCAGTCTATCCAGCCTCTCCTTATAACTCAAACCATCAAGTCCCGGTAGCATCCTAGTAAATCTTTTCTGCACTCTTTCCAGTTTAATAATATCCTTTCTATAATAGGGTGACCAGAACTGTACACAGTATTCCAAGTGTGGCCTTACCAATGTCTTGTACAACTTCAACAAGACGTCCCAACTCCTGTATTCAATGTTCTGACCGATGAAACCAAGCATGCCGAATGCCTTCTTCACCACTCTGTCCACCTGTGACTCCACTTTCAAGGAGCTATGAACATGTACCCCTAGATCTCTTTGTTCTGTAACTCTCCCCAACACCCGATCATTAACTGAGTAAGTCCTGCCCTGGTTCAATCTACCAAAATGCATCACCTCGCATTTGTCTAAATTAAACTCCGTCTACCATTCGTCAGCCGGCTGGCCCAATTGATCAAGATCCCATTGCAATTGGAGATAACTTTCTTCACTATCCACTATGCTACCAATCATAGCTCGTTGATACAAGAACATCGTTCGTACTTGGAAGTGGCATCACTGGTAGGCCGGATGATAAAGAAGGCATTTGGGACACTGGCCTTCATCAGTCTGGACAATGAGTGTAGGAGTTGGGACATTAGGTTACAATAGTATAAGTCATTGACACTTTTTTGTATGATTTGATTTATTATTGTCACATGTATTGGGATACAGTGAAAAGTATTGTTTCTTGCTCGCTATACAGACAAAGCATACCATTCATAGAGAAGGAAAAGCGAGGGTGCAGAATGTAGTGTTACAGTCACAGCTAGGGTGTAGAGAAAGATCAACTCAATGTGAGGTAGGTCCATTCAAAAGTCTGACGGCAGCAGGGAAGAAGCTGTTCTTGAGTCAGTTGGTACGTGACCTCAGACTTTTGTATCTTTTTCCCGATGGAAGAAGGTGGAAGAGAGAATGTCCGGGGTGCGTGGGATCCTTGATTATGCTGACTGCTTTTCCCCGAGGCAGCGGGAAGTGTAGACGGAGTCAGTGGATGGGAGGCTGGTTTGCGTGATGGGACTGGGCTACATTCACGACCTTTTGTAGTTCCTTGCGGTCTTGGGCAGAGCAGGAGCCAGACCAAGCTGTGATACAACCAGAAAGGATGCTTTCTATGGTGCATCTGTAAAAGTTGGTGAGAGTCGTAGCAGACATGACAAATTTCCTTAGTCTCCTGAGAAAGTAGAGGCGTTGGTGGGACTTTCTTAACTATAGTGTCGGCGTGGGGGGGACCAGGACAGGTTGTTGGTGTTCTGGACACCTAAAAACTTGGAGCTCTCGACCATTTCCACTTGGGAGTATTATGTATAGTTTTGGTCACCCTCTGTTATAGGGAAGACATTAATAAATTGGAAAGAATGCAGAGAAGATTTACGAGGATGTTGCAAAGACTGAGTTATTGGGAGAGGTTGGCCAGGCCAGGACCTAATTCCATGGAACGTAGGAGAATGAGGGGTGACATTATTGAGGTGTATAAAATTGTGAGGGACATAGATAGGATGAATGGACATTTTAGGGGGAATTGAAAACGAGAGGGCTTGGGTTAAAGGTGAGAGGGGAAAGATTGGAAAGGGGCCTGAGGGGCAACTTAGAATCTTAGAAACCCTACAGCACAGAAAGAGGCCATTCGGCCCATCGAGTCTGCACCGACCACAATCCCACCCAGGCCCTACCCCCATATCCCTACATATTTACCCACTAATCCCTCTAACCTACGCATCCCAGGACACTAAGGGGCAATTTTAACATGGCCAATCAACCTAACCCGCACATCTTTGGACTGTGGGAGGAAACCGGAGCACCCGGAGGAAACCCACGCAGACACGAGGAGAATGTGCAAACTCCACACAGACAGTGACCCGAGCCGGGAATCGAACCCGGGTCCCTGGAGCTGTGAAGCAGCAGTGCTAACCACTGTGCTACCGTGCCGCCCCCGCTTCTTCACGCAGAGGGCCGTGCGTGTATGGACAGCACGGTGGCACAGTGGTTAGCACTGCTGCCACACAGCGCCGGGGACCCGGGTTCGATTCCCAGCTCGGATCACTGTCTGTGTGGAGTTTGCACATTCTCCCCGTGTCTGCGTGGGTTTCCTCTGGGTGCTCCGGTTTCCCCTCACTGTCCAAAGATGTGTAGGTTAGGTTGATTGGCAATGATAAATTGCTCCTTAGTGTCCAAAGATGTGCAGGTTGGGTGGATTGGCCATGCTAAATTGTCCCTTAGTGTCCAAAATTGTGCGGGTTGGGTGGATTGGCCATGCTAAATTGCCCCTTAGTGTCCAAAGATGTGCAGGTTGGGTGGATTGGCCATGCTAAATTGCCCCTTAGTGTCCAAAGATGTGCAGGTTGGGTGGATTGGCCATGCTAAATTGCCCCTTAGTGTCCAAAGATGTGCAGGTTGGGTGGATTGGCCATGCTAAATTGTCCCTTAGTGTCCAAAGATGTGCAGGTTAGGTGGATTGGCCATGCTAAATTGTCCCTTAGTGTTCAAAGGTGTGCAGGTTGGGTGGATTGGCCATGCTAAATTGTCCCTTAGTGTTCAAAGGTGTGCAGGTTGGGTGGATTGGCCATGTTAAATTGTCCCTTAGTGTCCAAAGATGTGCAGGTTGGGTGGATTGGCCATGCTAAATTGTCCCTTAGTGTCCAAAATTGTGCGGGTTGGGTGGATTGGCCATGCTAAATTGCCCCTTAGTGTCCAAAGATGTGCAGGTTGGGTGGATTGGCCATGCTAAATTGCCCCTTAGTGTCCAAAGATGTGCAGGTTGGGTGGATTGGCCATGCTAAATTGCCCCTTAGTGTCCAAAGATGTGCAGGTTGGGTGGATTGGCCATGCTAAATTGTCCCTTAGTGTCCAAAGATGTGCAGGTTAGGTGGATTGGCCATGCTAAATTGTCCCTTAGTGTTCAAAGGTGTGCAGGTTGGGTGGATTGGCCATGCTAAATTGTCCCTTAGTGTTCAAAGGTGTGCAGGTTGGGTGGATTGGCCATGTTAAATTGTCCCTTAGGGTCCAAAGATGTGTAGGTTGGGTGGATGGCCATGATAAATTGCCCCTTCGTGTCCAAAGATGTGCAGGTTGGGTGGATTGGCCATGCTAAATTGCCGCTTAGTGTCCAAAGATGTGCAGGTTAGGTGGATTGGCCATGCTAAATTGTCCCTTAGTGTTCAAAGATGTGCAGGTTGGGTGGATTGGCCATGTTAAATTGTCCCTTAGTGTCCAAAATTGTGTGGGTTGGGTGGATTGGCCATGCTAAATTGTCCCTTAGTGTCCAAAATTGTGCGGGTTGGGTGGATTGGCCATGCTAAATTGTCCCTTAGTGTCCAAAATTGTGCGGGTTGGGTGGATTGGCCATGCTAAATTGTCCCTTAGTGTCCAAAGATGTGCAGATTGGGTGGATTGGCCATGCTAAATTGTCCCTTAGTGTTCAAAGATTTGCAGGTTAGGGGGAATTGGCCATGCTAAATTGTCCCTTAGTGTCCAAAGATGTGCAGGTTGGGTGGATTGGCCATGCTAAATTGCCCCTTAGTGTCAGGGGCACTAGCTGGGGTAAATGCATGTGGTTATGGGGATAAGGCCTGGGTGGGATTGTGGTTGGCGTAGACTCGATGGGCCGAATGGCCTCTTTCTGCACTGTAGGATTCTATGGTTCTACGAATGAGCTGCCAGAGAGGTTGAGGCAGGTACATTGACAATACTTAAAAAAAAGCATTGGGATATGTACATCGATGAGAAAGGATTGGAGGGATAGATATGGGCCAAACGCGGGCAATTGGGAGTAGCTGGAAGGGCACTAATGGACCGGTTGGGCTGAAGGGCCTCTCTCTGTGCTGTATTGCTCCATGACTCCTCCGGGGTTGGCGGGGGGTGTGGGGGGGACCTAGCGATGGGCTCCCCAGAAATGTGCCCCTTTCTTGAAGGGGTGGGGAGAGGGGGAGGCGGAGGACGTCTTCCTGAACCTGGAACCAGCCAAACAAGTTGTCAAAGATGTTAGCCGGCGACTGGGGGGGGGTGGTGCCCAGCCTGACTTTTTTCCCCCCTTCTCCGGGGTGATATTCGCGGCCGGGTGTCCCTGGAGGGGAGCGTGCGGTGTCCAAGAACACCGTCGGGTCCTTCCGAACCCGCTGGGCACCGCTGGGGCTGGAATGTATTCTTAACCCTTTTACATCACATTTACGTCAGCTGCAAGCACAAAGAACATGTCCAGGCCACGCGTCCCTTTTCCCTTTGGGGGTTCGATGTGGGAAGTGGCATGGGCTCCCCGGTAATGTAACTGCCCCGCCCACGGCAACACCCTGACCAATGGGAGACAACCGGCCATCCGGTTGGTACTCAGGCTGTGGGCGGCTAGAAGGGGAGATTGTAGACCCATAAGATATAGGAGCAGAATCAGGCCATTTGGCCCATCAATCGTGGCCGATGTGTTTCTCAACCCCATCCTCCCGCCTTACCCCCTCCCCGTAACCTTTGATCACTTTCCCCAAGCAAGAACCTATCTATCTCTGTCTCTGGGCGGCATGGTGGCACAGTGGGTTAGCACTGTTGCCTCACGGCGCCAGGGACCCGGGTTCGATACCGGCCTTGGGTCACTGTCTGTGTGGGGTCTGCACGTGTCTGCGTGGGTTTCCTCCGGTTTCCTCCCACAGTCCGAAAGATGTGCAGGTTAGGTGGATTGGCTATGCTAAATTGTCCCTTAGTGTTGGTCGATGCAGGCTCGATGGGCCGAATGGCCTCCTTCTGCTCTGTAGGATTCTATGATTGACACACTCAATGACCTGGCCTCCACAGCCTTCTGCGGCAAAGAGTTCCACAGATTCCCCACCCTCTGGCTGAAGAAATTCCTCCTCATCTCTGTTTTGAAGGATCGTCCCTTCAGCCTGAGGTTGTGTTCCCTCTGGTTCTAGTTTTTCCTACCAGTGGAAACATCCTCTCCACGTCCACTCTATCCAGGCCTCGCAGTATCCTGTAAGTTTCAATAAGATCCCCCCTCCTCATCCTTCTAAACTCCAACGAGTACAGACCCAGAGTCCTCAACCGTTCCTCACACGACAAGCTCTTCATTCCAGGGATCATTCTTCTGAACCTCCTCTGGACCCTTTCCAAGGCCCAGCACATCCTTCCTTAGATACGGGGGCCCAAAACTGCTCACAATATTCCAAATGTGGTCGGACCAGAGGAGGTTCACAAGAATGATCCCGGGAATGAAAGCCTTGATGGAAAAGGAACAGTTGAGGACTCTGTGTCTGTACTCGATAGAGTTTAGAGGATGAGGGGGGGATCTCACTGAAACTTACAACTGGTCATGTCCCAGTGGTATTATCGCTGGACTATTAACCCAGAAACTCAGCTAATGATCTGGGGGACCCGGGTTCGAATCCCGCCACGGCAGATGGTGGAATTTGAATTCAATGGAAGAACATGTCTGGAATTAAGAATCTGCTGATGAAACCACTGTCGGAAAAACCCATCTGGTTCCCTTTAGGGAAGGAAATCTGCCGTCCTTACCCGGTCTGGCCTACATGTGACTCCAGAGCCACAGCAACGTGGTTGACTCTCAACTGCCCTCCAAGGGCAACTGGGGATGGGCAATAAGTGCTGGGCCCAGCCAGCGACGCCCGTGTCCGATGAATGAATAAAAAACTTATCCACCGTGACTGAATGGTGGAGCAGACCCCTTGGGCCAAATGGCCCAATTCTGCTCTTGAGTCTTATGACCTTCTCACACCTCCGCGATACATCCCCTCTTTTGTATTCTGGTCCACTCGAAATGAGTGCGAACTTTGACCCTCGCCTTCCTGACAGCTTTGTCCTTGAGAGAACTGGGACATCCCCTTTGTGTTTACGATTCTGAAATTCTAAAGTTTATTTATTGTTCAAGTCGGCTGACATTAACACCGCGTTGAAGTTACTGCGAAGATCCCCCTAGTCGCCAAACTCCTGTTCGGGTGACACTGAGGGAGAATTTAGCACGGCCCAATGCACCCTAACCAGCGCGTCTTTCGGAGTGCGGGAGGAAACCCGAGCGCCCGGAGGAAACCCCACGGGGGGAGAACGTGCAGAATTTGCGCAGAGAAAGCTGGGAATCGAACCCGGGTCCCTGGCGAAGTGAGGCGGCAGTGCTAACCCGCTGTGCCACCGTGCCGCTCCCTCCCCCGTTTCGGGTTGGTGTTCGGAGACCACGTGCCATACCCTTTGGGGGCCTTTAGCGGGAGAGTTGGCAAATCGGAATCCGCGAATGGGCTGCGTTGGAAATTGACGGGGGCTCACGGTCTGTCATTCGAAGTTAATCTCGGAATATGCCATAATGATGGGGCCTTGCCCCCGTCATCCATCAAGAATGGAAACTACTGTCACAGTTGTAACCTTTGACATATTTTCCTGTGTGTGTATATATATATATATATATAGATATATTATATAATATATTATTGTACAATGTAATAGTATGTGTTGGAAAGATTCCAATTATATGGGTGTCTGGGGAGAGAGTGGTCTTGTCTTCTTGGACTGCATCCGTCTGTGGGTTAGGAAGTCTGGGATGCAGCCTCAGGGGGAGCATCGTGTAGAGGGTTGCAAAAGGAGACAGCAGGAGAGAGATCGGTTGCAGACATGGGCAGAGAAATGGCAGATGGAGTTTAATCCGGGCCAGAGTATGTCCGTGGGATCCTTGATTACGCCGGCTGCTTTTCCCCGAGACAGGGGGAAGTGTAGACGGAGTCAATGGATGGGAGGCTGGTTTGCGTGATGGGATTGGGCTACATTCACGACCCTTTGTAGTTCCTTGCGGTCTTGGGCAGAGCAGGAGCCCAGACCAAGCTGTGATACATCTGGAAAGGATGCTTTCTATGGTGCATCTGTAAAAGTTGGTGAGAGTCGTAGCGGACAGGCTGAATTTCCTTAGCTTCCTGAGGAAGTAGAGGCTTTGGTGGGGCTATCTTAACTATAGTGTCGGCGTGGGGGGGACCAGGACAGGTTGTTGGTGATCTGGACACCTAAAAACTTAGAGCTCTCGACCATTTCTACTTCATCCCCGTTGATGTAGACAGGGGGATGTTCTCCTCTACGCTTCCTGAAGTCGATGACAATCTCCTTCGTTTTGTTGACATTGAGGGAGAGATTATTGTCACCGCACCCAGTTCACCAGATTCTCTGTCTCTTTCCTGTGCTCCGTCTCATCAGTGTTTGAGATCCCACCCACTGCGGTGGCGACCTCGGCAATCTAGAACATGGAGTTGGAGGGGAATTTGGCCGCACAGTCTGAGGTGTATAAGGAGGATAGTAGGGGGCTGAGGACACAGCCTTGTGGGGCACCGGTGTTGAGGATGATCGTGGAGGAGGTGTTGTTGCCGATCCTTACTGATTGTGGTCTGTGAGTTAGGAAGTTTGGGATCCAGTCGCAGAGAAAACATAGTGTAGAAGGTTACAAAAGGAGACAGCAGGATAGAGATTGATTGCAGACATGGGCAGAGAAATGGCAGATGGAGTTTAATCCAGGCAAGTGGTGAGGGGCAGCACTTTGGGAGATCAAATATTAACGGTAAGTATACAGTTAATGGCAGGATCCTGAACAGTGTTGATCTCTGTAACCTCCTCCAGCCCCCACACCCCTCCCTATCTCTGTAACCTCCTCCAGCCCCTACACCCCTCCCTATCTCTGTAACCCCCTCCAGCCCCTACACCCCTCCCTATCTCTGTAACCCCCTCCAGCCCCTACACCCCTCGCTATCTCTGTAACCCCCTCCAGCCCCCTACACCCCTCCCTATCTCTGTAACCCCCTCCAGCCCCTACACACCTCGCTATCTCTGTAACCTCCTCCAGCCCCTACACCCCCTCCCTATCTCTGTAACCTCCTCCAGCCCCCTACACCCCCTCCCTATCTCTGTAACCTCCTCCAGCCCCCTACACCCCTCCCTATCTCTGTAACCTCCTCCAGCCACTACACCCCCTCCCTATCTCTGTAACCTCCTCCAGCCCCCTACACACCCTCCCTATCTCTGTAACCTCCTCCAGCCCCTACACCCCCTCCCTATCTCTGTAACCTCCTCCAGCCCCCACACCCCTCCCTATCTCTGTAACTTCCTCCAGCCCCCACACCCCTCCCTATCTCTGTAACCTCCTCCAGCCCCTACACCCCTCCCTATCTCTGTAACCTCCTCCAGCCCCCACACCCCTCCCTATCTCTAGAACCTCCTCCAGCCCCTACACCCCTCCCTATCTCTGTAACCTCCTCCAGCCCCCTACACCCCTCCCTATCTCTGTAACCTCCTCCAGCCCCCTACACCCCTCCCATCTCTGTAACCTCCTCCAACCCCCACACCCCTCCCTATCTCTGTAACCTCCTCCAGCCCCCTACACCCCTCCCATCTCTGTAACCTCCTCCAGCCCCTGCACCCCTCCCTATCTCTGTAACCCCCTCCAGCCCCCTACACCCCCTCCCTATCTCTGTAACCTCCTCCAGTCCCTACACCCCTCCCTATCTCTGTAACCTCCTCCAGCCCCTACACCCCTCCCTATCTCTGTAACCTCCTCCAGCCCCTACACCCCTCCCTATCTCTGTAACCTCCTCCAGCCCCTACACCCTCCCTATCTCTGTAACCTGCTCCAGCCCCCTACACCCCTCCCTATCTCTGTAACCTCCTCCAGCCCCTACACCCTCCCTATCTCTGTAACCTCCTCCAGCCCCTACACACCCTCCCTATCTCTGTAACCTCCTCCAGCCCCCTACACACCCTCCCTATCTCTGAAACCCCCTCCAGCCCCCTACACCCCTCCCTATCTCTGTAACCTCCTCCAGTCCCTACACCCCTCCCTATCTCTGTAACCTCCTCCAGCCCCTACACCCCTCCCTATCTCTGTAACCTCCTCCAGCCCCTACACCCCTCCCTATCTCTGTAACCTCCTCCAGCCCCTACACCCTCCCTATCTCTGTAACCTGCTCCAGCCCCCTACACCCCTCCCTATCTCTGTAACCTCCTCCAGCCCCTACACCCTCCCTATCTCTGTAACCTCCTCCAGCCCCTACACACCCTCCCTATCTCTGTAACCTCCTCCAGCCCCCTACACACCCTCCCTATCTCTGAAACCCCCTCCAGCCCCCTACACCCCTCCCTATAAGGCACCGCAACTCTGCTGTAGTCCTGTGCTGGTGTAGGTACACCCACGGTGCTGTTAGGGAGGGAGTTCCAAGATTGTTATTGGACATCAGTCAGTCCCCGTGTGTGGTGTAGGTACACCCACGGTGCTGTTAGGGAGGGAGTTCCAAGATTGTTATTGGACATCAGTCAGTCCCCGTGTGTGGTGTAGGTACACCCACGGCGCTGTTAGGGAGGGAGTTCCAGGATTGTTATTGGACCTCAGTCAGTCCCCGTGTGTGGTGCAGGTACACCCACGGCGCTGTTAGGGAGGGAGTTCCGGGATTGTTATTGGACATCAGTCAGTCCCGTGTGTGGTGTAGGTACACCCACGGTGCTGTTAGGGAGGGAGTTCCAGGACTGTTATTGGACATCAGTCAGTCCCGTGTGTGGTGTAGGTACACCCACGGTGCTGTTAGGGAGGGAGTTCCAGGACTGTTATTGGACATCAGTCAGTCCCCGTGTGTGGTGTAGGTACACCCACGGCGCTGTTAGGGAGGGAGTTCCAGGATTGTTATTGGACATCAGTCAGTCCCCGTGTGTGGTGTAGGTACACCCTCGGCGCTGTTAGGGAGGGAGTTCCGGGATTGTTATTGGACATCAGTCAGTCCCCGTGTGTGGTGTAGGTACACCGTCGGCGCTGTTAGGGAGGGAGTTCCGGGATTCCAACCCCAGCCACAGTGAAGGAACGGCCGATGTGTTTCCAAGTCGGGGATGGTGTGAGGGGCTCGGAGGGGGGAACTTGCAGGCGGTGGGTGTTCCCCATGTGTCTGCTGCCCTTGTCCTTCTAGATGGTAGAGGTGGTGGGTTTGGAAGGTGCTGTTGAAGGAGCCTTGGCGAGTCGCTGCGGTGCATCTTGTAGACGGTTCACACGGCTGCCGCTGTGCGTGGGTGGTGGAATTTATCAGGGGATGGACTGTTGCGATACAGAGGGACCTGGGCGTCCCAGTATACCAGCTACGAAAAAGTAAGCCTGCAGGTACAGCTGATAAGTGGGAAGGCAAATGGATTATTGCTCGTGACAGGAAGGGAAGGCTAAAGGAATGTCGGGAAGTCTTACTGGACCTGTACAGGTCAGTGGAGCGGCCACACCCAGAGTACTACTTTCTATAGAAGTCTCCTCACTTATGGTATTTGCATTGGAGGAGGCATCCAGAGAAGGTTCAGTTGGCTGATTCCTGGGGCAAAGTGGTGGGGGGGGGGGGGTTTGCCTTATGAGGAAAAGTTAAGGCCCGGCCCGTTCAAGATTCGAAGAATGAGTGGCAATCCTATCTGGTCTGCCGACCTCTGAATATAGTCAATTTGATAGATTACTGGGTTGCAAACAGAGCAAAGGCGCTGAGAACAGAGTGGACAGGGGATTCCAGACCATGAAACACCAATTTGTGGTCTTAATCCATTGTTACAGCAGGCTGGAGGGGCAGAATGGCCTACAGCAGCTTTTGTGTCTTAGGAGATTATGAACAGGCAACTGTGGGTAATAGGGACACTGGATATCACTGGACACAGTGTAAAAGGTACACTGGATAGCAGTGGACACAGTGTAATAGAGAGACACTGGATGTCACTGGATACAGTGTCATAGAGAGACACTGGACATCAATGGACACAGTGTAATAGAGAGACACTGGATATCACTGGACACAGTGTAATAGAAAGACACTGGATATCACTGGACACAGTGTAATAGAAAGACACTGGATATCACTGGACACAGTGTAATAGAGAGACACTGGATATCACTGGACACAGTGTAATAGAGAGACACTGGATATCACTGGACACAGTGTAATAGCGAGACACTGGATATCAATGGACACAGTGTAATAGAGAGACACTGGATATCAATGGACACAGTGCAATAGAGTGGCACTGGATATCACTGGACACAGTGTAACAGAGACACTGGAGATCATTGGACACAGTATAAATGAGAGACACTGGATATCACTAGACGCAGTATAATAGAAAGACACTGGATATCACTGGACACAGTGTAATAGAAAGACACTGGATATCACTGGACACAGTGTAATAGAGAGACACTGGATATCAATGGACACAGTGTAATAGAGAGACACTGGATATCACTGGACACAGTGTAATAGAGAGACACTGGATATCACTGGACACAGTGTAATAGAGAGACACTGGATATCACTGGACACAGTGTAATAGCGAGACACTGGATGTCACTGGGTACAGTGTAGGAGAGAGACACTGGATATCACTGGACACAGTGTAATAGAGAGACACTGGATATCATTGGACACAGTGTAATAGAGAGACACTGGAGGTCATTGGACACAGTGTAATAGAGAGACACTGGGTATCGATGGACACAGTGTAATAGAGAGACACTGGATATCACTGGACACAGTGTAATAGAACAACACTGGATATCACTGGATGCTATGTAATAGAGAGACAGTCAATATCACTGGACACATTGTAACAGCAAAACTGGAGATCATTGGACACAGTATAAATGAGAGACACTGGATATCACTGGACACACTCGAATAGACACTGGATATCACTGTGCACTTTGTAATACAGAGACACTGGAAATAATTGGACACAGTGTAATAGGTACACTTTATTTCACTGAACACACTGTAATCGACTCTGGATATCACTGGACACTGTGTAATAGAGGGACACTGGAGATCACAGTCTAATAGAGAGACAGTGAATATCACTGGACACAGTGTAATAGAGCAACACTGGATATCACTGGACGCTATGTAATAGACACTGGATACCACTGGGCACAGTGTAATAGAGGGACTGGGTATCACAAGACAAAGTGTAAATGAGAGACATTGGATATCACTGGACACAGTGACATGGAGAGACACTGGCAATCACTGGACACAGTGTAATGGAGAGACTCTGGAGATCACAGGATCACAGTGTAATAGTGAGAAACTGGAGATCACTGGACACAGTGCAAAAGAGAGACCGTAGACACTGCAATAGCATGCCACTGCATATCACTGGACAAAGGTTAATAGGGAAACTGGATAACACTGGACACAGAGAGACAGTGGACACCATTGCACACAGTGGAATTGAGAACACTGGACATTGCCGGACACAGTGCAAATTGAGGGACACCGGATATCACATGGCACAGTGCTACACCGACACAAATATCACTGGACACAGAGTAACAGCGAGCCACTGGATATCACTGGTCACAGAGTAATAGAGAGACACTGGATATCACTGGACACAGAGTAATAGAGAGACACTGGATATCACTGGACACAGACTGATAGAGAGAAACTGGATATCAAGATACACTGACTCTCACTGGGGTATAGGTTCCACACACACTGACTCTCACTGGGGTACGGGTCCCACACACACTGACTCTCACTGGGGTACGGGTCCCACACACACTGACTCTCACTGGGGTACGGGTTCCACACACACTGACTCTCACTGGGGTACGGGTCCCACACACACTGACTCTCACTGGGGTACGGGTCCCACACACACTGACTCTCACTGGGGTACGGGTTCCACACACACTGACTCTCACTGGGGTACGGGTTCCACACACACTGACTCTCACTGGGGTACGGGTCCCACACACACTGACTCTCACTGGGGTACGGGTTCCACACACACTGACTCACTCTGGGGTACGGGCTCCACACACACTGACTCTCACTGGGGTACGGGTCCCACACACACTGACTCTCTCTGGGGTACGGGTACCACACACACTGAGTCTCACTGGGGTACGGGTTCCACAGACACTGACACTCACTGGGGTACGGGTCCCACACACACTGACTCTCACTGGGGTACGGGTTCCACACACACTGACTCTCACTGGGGTACGGGTCACACACACACTGACTCTCACTGGGGTACGGGTCCCACACACACTGACTCTCACTGGGGGACGGGTCCCACACACACTGACTCTCACTGGGGTACGGGTTCCACACACACTGACTTTTACTGGGGTACGGGTTCCACACACACTGACTCTCACTGGGGGAAAGTTCCCACACACACACTGACTCTCACTGGGGTACAGGTCCCACACACACTGACTCTCACTGGGGTACGGGTCCCACACACACTGACTCTCAATGGGGTACGGGTTCCAGACACACTGACTCTCACTGGGGTATGGGTCGCACACACACTGACTCTCACTGGGGTACGGGTTCCACACACACTGACTCTCACTGGGGTACGGGTCCCACACACACTGACTCTCACTGGAGTACGGGTTCCACACACACTGACTCTCACTGGGGTACAGGTCCCACACACACTGACTCTCACTGGGGTACGGGTTTCACACACACTGACTCTCACTGGGGTACGGGTCCCACACACACTGACTCTCACTGGGGTACGGGTCCCACACACACTGACTCTCACTGGGGTACGGGTCCCACACACACTGACTCTCACTGGGATACAGGTCCCACACACACTGACTCTCGCTGGGGTACGGGTTCCACAGACATTGACTCTCACTGGGGTACGGGTCCCACACACACACTGACTCTCACTGGGGTACGGGTCCCACACACACTGACTCTCACTGGGGTATGGGTTCCACACACACTGACTCTCACTGGGGTACGGGTCCCATACACACTGACTCTCACTGGGGTATGGGTCCCATACACACTGACTCTCACTGGGGTACGGGTCCCACACACACTGACTCTCACTGGGGTACGGGTCGCACACACACTGACACTCACTGGGGTACGGGTCCCACACACACTAACTCTCACTGGGGTACGGGTCCCACACACACTGACTCTCACTGGGGTGCGCGTTCCAAACACACCGACTTTCACTGGGGTGCGGGTCCCACACACACTGACTCTCACTGGGGTACGGGTCCCACACACACTGACTCTCACTGGGGTACGGGCTCCACACACACTGAGTCTCACTGGGGTACGGGTCCCACACACACTGACTCGCACTGGGGTACAGGTCCCACACACACTGACTCTCACTGGGGTACGGGTCCTACACACACACTGACTCTCACTGGGGTACAGGTTCCACACACACTGACTTTTACTGGGGTACGGGTTCCACACACACTGACTCTCACTGGGGTAAAGTTCCCACACACACACTGATTCTCACTGGGGTACGGGTCGCACACACACTGACTCTCACTGGGGTACGGGTCCCACACACACTGAATCTCACTGGGGTACGGGTTCCACACACACTGACTCTCACTGGGGTACGGGTCCCACACACATTGACTCTCACTGGGGTGCGGGTCCCACACACACTGACTCTCACTGGGGTACGGGTCCCACAGACATTGACTCTCACTGGGGTACGGGTTCCACACACACTGACTCTCACTGGGGTACAGGTCCCACACACACTGACTCTCACTGGGTTACGGGTCCCACACACACACTGACTCTCACTGGGGTATGGGTTCCACACACACTGACTCTCAATGGGGTACGGGTTCCACACACACTGACTCTCACTGGGATACGGGTCCCACACACACTAACTCTCACTGGGGTACAGGTCCCACACACACTGACTCTCACTGGGGTACAGGTCCCACACACACTGACTCTCACTGGGGTACGGGTCCCACACACACTGACTCTCACTGGGGTACGGGTCCCACACACACACTGACTCTCACTGGGGTACGGGTCCCACACACACTGACTCTCACTGGGGTACGGGTTCCAGACACACTGACTCTCACTGGGGTACGGGTTCCACACACACTGACTCTCACTGGGGTACGGGTCCCCCACACACTGACTCTCACTGGGTTACGGGTCCCACACACACTGACTCTCACTGGGGTACGGGTCCCACACACACTGGCTCTCACTGGGGTACGGGTTCCACACACACTGACTCTCACTGGGGTACGGGTCCCACACACACTGACTCTCACTGGGGTACAGGTCCCACACACACTGACTCTCACTGGGGTACGGGTTCCACACACACTGACTCTCACTGGGGTACGGGTTCCACACACACTGACTCTCACTGGGGTACGGGTCCCACACACACTGACTCTCACTGGGGTACGGGTTCCACACACACTGACTCTCACTGGGGTTCTGGTTCCACACACACTGACTCTCACTGGGGTATGGGTCCCACACACACTGACTCTCACTGGGGTACGGGTCCCACACACACTGACTCTCACTGGGGTACGGGTTCCAGACACACTTCATCTCACTGGGATACGGGTCCCACACACACTGACTCTCACTGGGGTACGGGTTCCACACACACTGACTCTCACTGGGGTACGGGTTCCACACACACTGACTCTCACTGGGGTACGGGTTCCACACACACTGACTCTCGCTGGGGTACGGGTACCACATACACTGAGTCTCACTGGGGTACGGGTCCCACACACACTGACTCTCACTGGGGTACGGGTTCCACAGACACTGACACTCACTGGGGTACGGGTCCCACACACACTGACTCTCACTGGGGTACGGGTCCCACACACACTGACTCTCACTGGGGTACGGTCCCACACACACTGACTCTCACTGGGGTACGGGTCCAACACACACTGATTCTCACTGGGGTACGGGTCCCACACACACTGATTCTCACTGGGGTACGGGTACCACACACACTGACTCTCACTGGGGTATGGGTCCCATACACATTGACTCTCACTGGGGTACGGGTTCCACACACACTGACTCTCACTGGGGTACGGGTCCCACACACACTGACTCTCACTGGGGTACGGGTTCCACACACACTGACTCTCACTGGGGTACGGGTCCCACACACACTGACTCTCACTGGAGTACGGGTCCCACACACACTGAATCTCACTGGGGTACGGGTTCCACACACACTGACTCTCATTGGGGTATGGGTCCCACACACACTGACTCTCACTGGGGTACGGGTCCCATACACACTGACTCTCACTGGGGTCTGGGTCCCACACACACTGACTCTCACTGGGGTACGGGTTCCACACACACTGACTCTCACTGGGGTACGGGTTCCACACACACTGACTCTCACTGGGATACGGGTTCCACACACACTGACTCTCACTGGGGTACGGGTCCCACACACACTGACTCTCACTGGGGTACGGGTCCCACACACACTGACTCTCACTGGGGTACGGGTCCCACACACACACTGACTCTCACTGGGGTACGGGTCCCACACACACTGACTCTCACTGGGGTACGGGTTCCAGACACACTGACTCTCACTGGGGTACGGGTTCCACACACACTGACTCTCACTGGGGTACGGGTCCCCCACACACTGACTCTCACTGGGTTACGGGTCCCACACACACTGACTCTCACTGGGGTACGGGTCCCACACACACTGGCTCTCACTGGGGTACGGGTTCCACACACACTGACTCTCACTGGGGTACGGGTCCCACACACACTGACTCTCACTGGGGTACAGGTCCCACACACACTGACTCTCACTGGGGTACGGGTTCCACACACACTGACTCTCACTGGGGTACGGGTTCCACACACACTGACTCTCACTGGGGTACGGGTCCCACACACACTGACTCTCACTGGGGTACGGGTTCCACACACACTGACTCTCACTGGGGTTCTGGTTCCACACACACTGACTCTCTCTGGGGTATGGGTCCCACACACACTGACTCTCACTGGGGTACGGGTCCCACACACACTGACTCTCACTGGGGTACGGGTTCCAGACACACTTCATCTCACTGGGATACGGGTCCCACACACACTGACTCTCACTGGGGGACGGGTTCCACACACACTGACTCTCACTGGGGTACGGGTTCCACACACACTGACTCTCACTGGGGTACGGGTTCCACACACACTGACTCTCGCTGGGGTACGGGTACCACACACACTGAGTCTCACTGGGGTACGGGTCCCACACACACTGACTCTCACTGGGGTACGGGTTCCACAGACACTGACACTCACTGGGGTACGGGTCCCACACACACTGACTCTCACTGGGGTACGGGTCCCACACACACTGACTCTCACTGGGGTACGGTCCCACACACACTGACTCTCACTGGGGTACGGGTCCAACACACACTGATTCTCACTGGGGTACGGGTCCCACACACACTGATTCTCACTGGGGTACGGGTACCACACACACTGACTCTCACTGGGGTATGGGTCCCATACACATTGACTCTCACTGGGGTACGGGTTCCACACACACTGACTCTCACTGGGGTACGGGTCCCACACACACTGACTCTCACTGGGGTACGGGTTCCACACACACTGACTCTCACTGGGGTACGGGTCCCACACACACTGACTCTCACTGGAGTACGGGTCCCACACACACTGAATCTCACTGGGGTACGGGTTCCACACACACTGACTCTCATTGGGGTATGGGTCCCACACACACTGACTCTCACTGGGGTACGGGTCCCATACACACTGACTCTCACTGGGGTCTGGGTCCCACACACACTGACTCTCACTGGGGTACGGGTTCCACACACACTGACTCTCACTGGGGTACGGGTCCCACACACACACTGACTCTCACTGGGGTACGGGTTCCACACACACTGACTCTCACTGGGGTCTGGGTCCCACACACACTGACTCTCACTGGGGTACGGGTCGCACACACACTGACACTCACTGGGGTACGGGTCCCACACACACTGACTCTCACTGGGGTACGGGTCCCACACACACTGACTCTCACTGGGGTACGGGTCCCACACACACTGACTCTCACTGGGGTACGGGTCCCACACACACTGACTCTCACTGGGGTACGGGTTCCACACACACTGACTCTCACTGGGGTACGGGTCCCACACACACTGACTCTCACTGGGGTACGGGTCCCATACACACTGACTCTCACTGGGGTATGGGTCCCACACACACTGACTCTCACTGGGGTACGGGTCCCATACACACTGACTCTCACTGGGGTACGGGTCCCATACACACTGACTCTCACTGGGGTATGGGTCCCACACACACTGACTCTCACTGGGGTATGGGTCCCACACACACTGACTCTCACGGGGGTACGGGTTCCACACACACTGACTCTCACTGGGGTACGGGTCCCATACACACTGACTCTCACTGGGGTATGGGTCCCACACACACTGACTCTCACTGGGGTACGGGTTCCACACACACTGACTCTCACTGGGGTACGGGTCCCACACACACTGATTCTCACTGGGATACGGGTCGCACACACACTGACACTCACTGGGGTACGGGTCCCACACACACTGACTCTCACTGGGGTACGGGTTCCACACACACTGACTCTCACTGGGGTACGGGTCCCATACACACTGACTCTCACTGGGGTATGGGTCCCACACACACTGACTCTCACTGGGGTACGGGTCCCACACACACTGACTCTCACTGGGGTATGGGTCCCACACACACTGACACTCACTGGGGTACGGGTTCCACACACACTGACTCTCACTGGGGTACGGGTCCCACACACACTGACTCTCACTGGGGTATGGGTCCCACACACACTGACTCTCACTGGGGTACGGGTTCCACACACACTGACTCTCACTGGGGTACGGGTCCCACACACACTGACTCTCACTGGGGTACGGGTCCCATACACACTGACTCTCACTGGGGTATGGGTCCCACACACACTGACTCTCACTGGGGTACGGGTTCCACACACACTGACTCTCACTGGGGTACGGGTCCCACACACACTGACTCTCACTGGGGTACGGGTTCCACACACACTGACTCTCACTGGGGTACGGGTCCCACACACACTGACACTCACTGGGGTACGGGTTCCACACACACTAACTCTCACTGGGGTACGGGTCCCACACACACACTGACTCTCACTGGGGTACAGGACCCACACACACACTGACTCTCACTGGGGTACGGGTCCCACACACACTGACTCTCACTGGGGTACGGGTCCCACACACACTGACTCTAACTGGGGTACGGGTTCCACACACACTGACTCTCACTGGGGTACGGGTCCCACACACACTGACTCTCACTGGGGTACGGGTCCCACACACACTGACTCTCACTGGGGTATGGGTCCCACACACACTGACTCTCACTGGGGTACAGGTTCCACACACACTGACCCTCACTGGGGTACGGGTTCCCCACACACTGACTCTCACTGCTGTACGGGTTCCACACACACTGACTCTCACTGGGGTACGGGTCCCACACTCACTGACTCTCACTGGGGTACAGGTCCCACACACACTGACTCTCACTGGGGTTCTGGTTCCACACACACTGACTCTCTCTGGGGTATGGGTCCCACACACACTGACTCTCACTGGAGTACGGGTCCCACACACACTGAATCTCACTGGGGTACGGGTTCCACACACACTGACTCTCATTGGGGTATGGGTCCCACACACACTGACTCTCACTGGGGTACGGGTCCCATACACACTGACTCTCACTGGGGTCTGGGTCCCACACACACTGACTCTCACTGGGGTACGGGTTCCACACACACTGACTCTCACTGGGGTACGGGTCCCACACACACACTGACTCTCACTGGGGTACGGGTTCCACACACACTGACTCTCACTGGGGTCTGGGTCCCACACACACTGACTCTCACTGGGGTACGGGTCGCACACACACTGACACTCACTGGGGTACGGGTCCCACACACACTGACTCTCACTGGGGTACGGGTCCCACACACACTGACTCTCACTGGGGTACGGGTCCCACACACACTGACTCTCACTGGGGTACGGGTCCCACACACACTGACTCTCACTGGGGTACGGGTTCCACACACACTGACTCTCACTGGGGTACGGGTCCCACACACACTGACTCTCACTGGGGTACGGGTCCCATACACACTGACTCTCACTGGGGTATGGGTCCCACACACACTGACTCTCACTGGGGTACGGGTCCCATACACACTGACTCTCACTGGGGTACGGGTCCCATACACACTGACTCTCACTGGGGTATGGGTCCCACACACACTGACTCTCACTGGGGTATGGGTCCCACACACACTGACTCTCACTGGGGTACGGGTTCCACACACACTGACTCTCACTGGGGTACGGGTCCCATACACACTGACTCTCACTGGGGTATGGGTCCCACACACACTGACTCTCACTGGGGTACGGGTTCCACACACACTGACTCTCACTGGGGTACGGGTCCCACACACACTGATTCTCACTGGGATACGGGTCGCACACACACTGACACTCACTGGGGTACGGGTCCCACACACACTGACTCTCACTGGGGTACGGGTTCCACACACACTGACTCTCACTGGGGTACGGGTCCCATACACACTGACTCTCACTGGGGTATGGGTCCCACACACACTGACTCTCACTGGGGTACGGGTCCCACACACACTGACTCTCACTGGGGTATGGGTCCCACACACACTGACACTCACTGGGGTACGGGTTCCACACACACTGACTCTCACTGGGGTACGGGTCCCACACACACTGACTCTCACTGGGGTATGGGTCCCACACACACTGACTCTCACTGGGGTACGGGTTCCACACACACTGACTCTCACTGGGGTACGGGTCCCACACACACTGACTCTCACTGGGGTACGGGTCCCATACACACTGACTCTCACTGGGGTATGGGTCCCACACACACTGACTCTCACTGGGGTACGGGTTCCACACACACTGACTCTCACTGGGGTACGGGTCCCACACACACTGACTCTCACTGGGGTACGGGTTCCACACACACTGACTCTCACTGGGGTACGGGTCCCACACACACTGACACTCACTGGGGTACGGGTTCCACACACACTAACTCTCACTGGGGTACGGGTCCCACACACACACTGACTCTCACTGGGGTACAGGACCCACACACACACTGACTCTCACTGGGGTACGGGTCCCACACACACTGACTCTCACTGGGGTACGGGTCCCACACACACTGACTCTAACTGGGGTACGGGTTCCACACACACTGACTCTCACTGGGGTACGGGTCCCACACACACTGACTCTCACTGGGGTACGGGTCCCACACACACTGACTCTCACTGGGGTATGGGTCCCACACACACTGACTCTCACTGGGGTACAGGTTCCACACACACTGACCCTCACTGGGGTACGGGTTCCCCACACACTGACTCTCACTGCTGTACGGGTTCCACACACACTGACTCTCACTGGGGTACGGGTCCCACACTCACTGACTCTCACTGGGGTACAGGTCCCACACACACTGACTCTCACTGGGGTACGGGTTCCACACACACTGACTCTCACTGGGGTACAGGTCCCACACACACTGACTCTCACTGGGGTACGGGTTCCACACACACTGTCTCTCACTGGGGTACGGGTCCCACACACACTGACTCTCACTGGGGTACGGGTTCCACACACACTGACTCTCACTGGGGTACAGGTCCCACACACACTGACTCTCACTGGGGTACAGGTTCCACACACACTGACTCTCACTGGGGTACGGGTTCCCCACACAGACTGACTCTCACTGGGGTACGGGTTCCACACACACTGACTCTCACTGGGGTACGGGTCCCACACTCACTGACTCTCACTGGGGTACAGGTCCGACACACACACTGACTCTCACTGCGGTACGGGTCCCACACACACTGACTCTCACTGGGGTACGGGTCCCACACACACTGACTCTCACTGGGGTACGGGTTCCACACACACTGACTCTCACTGGGGTACGGGTTCCACACACACTGACTCTCACTGGGGTACGGGTCCCACACTCACTGACTCTCACTGGGGTACGGGTCCCACACACACTGACTCTCACTGGGGTACGGGTCCCACACACACTAACTCTCACTGGGGTACGGGTCCCACACACACTGACTCTCACTGGGGTACGGGTCCCACACACACTGACTCTCACTGGGGTTCTGGTTCCACAAACACTGACTCTCACTGGGGTACGGGTTCCAAACACACTGACTCTCACTGGGGTATGGGTCCCCCACACACTGACTCTCACTGAGGTACGGGTCCCACACAAACTGACTCTCACTGGGGTACGGGTCCCACACACACTGACTCTCACTAGGGTACGGGTTCCACACACACTGACTCTCACTGGGGTACGGGTTCCACACACACTGACTCTCACTGGGGTACGGGTCCCACACACACTAACTCTCACTGGGGTACGGGTCCCACACACACTGACTCTCACTGGGGTACGGGTTCCACACACACTGACTCTCACTGGGGTACGGGTCCCACACACACTAACTCTCACTGGGGTATGGGTCCCACACACACACTGACTCTCACTGGGGTACGGGACCCACACACACACTGACTCTCACTGGGGTATGTGTCCCACACACACTAACTCTCACTGGGGTACGGGTCCCACACACACTGACTCTCACTGGGGTTCTGGTTCCACACACACTGACTCTCACTGGGGTACGGGTTCCACACACACTGACTCACACTGGGGTACGGGTCCCACACACACTGACTCTCACTGGGGTACGGGTCCCACACACACTGACTCTCACTGGGGTACGGGTTCCAGACACACTGACTCTCACTGGGGTACGGGTCCCACACACACTGACTCTCACTGGGGTACGGGTTCCACACACACTGACTCTCACTGGGGTACGGGTCCCACACACACTGACTCTCACTTGGGTACGGGTCCCACACACACTGACTCTCACTGGGGTACGGGTTCCACACACACTGACTCTCACTGGGGTAGGGGTCCCAAAAACACTGACTCTCACTGGGGTACGGGTTCCACACACACTGACTCTCACTGGGGTACGGGTCCCACACACACTGACTCTCACTGGGGTACGGGTACCACACACACTGACTCTCACTGGGGTACGGGTTCCACACACACTGACTCTCACTGGGGTACGGGTTCCACACACACTGACTCACACTGGGGTACGGGTTCCACACACACTGACTCTCACTAGGGTACGGGTCCCTCACAAACTGACTCTCACTGGGGTACGGGTCCCACACACACTGACTCTCACTGGGGTACGGGTCCCACACGCACTGACTCTCACTGGGGTACGGGTCCCACACACACTGACTCTCACTGGGGTACGGGACCCACACACACACTGACTCTCACTGGGGTTTGGGTCCCACACACACTAACTCTCACTGGGGTACGGGTCCCACACACACACTGACACTCACTGGGGTTCTGGTTCCACACACACTGACTCTCACTGGGGTACGGGTTCCACACACACTGACTCTCACTGGGGTACGTGTCCCACATACACTAACTCTCACTGGGGTACGGGTCCCACACACACACTGACACTCACTGGGATTCTGGTTCCACACACACTGACTCTCACTGGGGTACGGGTTCCACACACACTGACTCTCACTGGGGTACGGGTCCCACACACACTAACTCTCACTGGGGTACGGGTCCCACACGCACACTGACACTCACTGGGGTTCTGGTTCCACACACACTGACTCTCACTGGGGTACGGGTTCCACACACACTGACTCTCACTGGGGTACGGGTCCCACACACACTGACTCTCACTGGGGTACGGGTTCCAGACACACTGACTCTCACTGGGGTACGGGTCCCACACACACTGACTCTCACTTGGGTACGGGTCCCACACACACTGACTCTCACTGGGGTACGGGTCCCACACACACTGACTCTCACTGGGGTACGGGTCCCACACACACACTGACTCTCACTGGGGTACGGGACCCACACACACACTGACACTCACTGGGGTTCTGGTTCCACACACACTGACTCTCACTGGGGTACGGGTCCCACACACACTGACTCTCACTTGGGTACGGGTCCCACACACACTGACTCTCACTGGTGTACGGGTCCCTCACAGACTGACTCTCACTGGGGTTTGGGTCCCACACACACTGACTCTCACTGGGGTACGGGTCCCACACACTGACTCTCACTGGGGTACGGGTCCCACACACACTGACTCTCACTGGGGTACGGGTCCCACACACACTGACTCTCACTGGGGTACGGGACCCACACACACACTGACTCTCACTGGGGTTTGGGTCCCACACACACTAACTCTCACTGGGGTACGGGTCCCACACACACACTGACACTCACTGGGGTTCTGGTTCCACACACACCCTCTCTCACTGGGGTACGGGTCCCACACACACTGACTCTCACTGGGGTACGGGTCCCACACACACTGACTCTCACTGGGGTACGGGTTCCACACACACTGACTCTCACTGGGGTACGGGTCCCACACACACTGACTCTCACTGGAGTACGGGTCCCACACACACTGAATCTCACTGGGGTACGGGTTCCACACACACTGACTCTCATTGGGGTATGGGTCCCACACACACTGACTCTCACTGGGGTACGGGTCCCATACACACTGACTCTCACTGGGGTCTGGGTCCCACACACACTGACTCTCACTGGGGTACGGGTTCCACACACACTGACTCTCACTGGGGTACGGGTTCCACACACACTGACTCTCACTGGGATACGGGTTCCACACACACTGACTCTCACTGGGGTACGGGTCCCACACACACTGACTCTCACTGGGGTACGGGTCCCACACACACTGACTCTCACTGGGGTACGGGTCCCACACACACACTGACTCTCACTGGGGTACGGGTCCCACACACACTGACTCTCACTGGGGTACGGGTTCCAGACACACTGACTCTCACTGGGGTACGGGTTCCACACACACTGACTCTCACTGGGGTACGGGTCCCCCACACACTGACTCTCACTGGGTTACGGGTCCCACACACACTGACTCTCACTGGGGTACGGGTCCCACACACACTGGCTCTCACTGGGGTACGGGTTCCACACACACTGACTCTCACTGGGGTACGGGTCCCACACACACTGACTCTCACTGGGGTACAGGTCCCACACACACTGACTCTCACTGGGGTACGGGTTCCACACACACTGACTCTCACTGGGGTACGGGTTCCACACACACTGACTCTCACTGGGGTACGGGTCCCACACACACTGACTCTCACTGGGGTACGGGTTCCACACACACTGACTCTCACTGGGGTTCTGGTTCCACACACACTGACTCTCTCTGGGGTATGGGTCCCACACACACTGACTCTCACTGGGGTACGGGTCCCACACACACTGACTCTCACTGGGGTACGGGTTCCAGACACACTTCATCTCACTGGGATACGGGTCCCACACACACTGACTCTCACTGGGGTACGGGTTCCACACACACTGACTCTCACTGGGGTACGGGTTCCACACACACTGACTCTCACTGGGGTACGGGTTCCACACACACTGACTCTCGCTGGGGTACGGGTACCACACACACTGAGTCTCACTGGGGTACGGGTCCCACACACACTGACTCTCACTGGGGTACGGGTTCCACAGACACTGACACTCACTGGGGTACGGGTCCCACACACACTGACTCTCACTGGGGTACGGGTCCCACACACACTGACTCTCACTGGGGTACGGTCCCACACACACTGACTCTCACTGGGGTACGGGTCCAACACACACTGATTCTCACTGGGGTACGGGTCCCACACACACTGATTCTCACTGGGGTACGGGTACCACACACACTGACTCTCACTGGGGTATGGGTCCCATACACATTGACTCTCACTGGGGTACGGGTTCCACACACACTGACTCTCACTGGGGTACGGGTCCCACACACACTGACTCTCACTGGGGTACGGGTTCCACACACACTGACTCTCACTGGGGTACGGGTCCCACACACACTGACTCTCACTGGAGTACGGGTCCCACACACACTGAATCTCACTGGGGTACGGGTTCCACACACACTGACTCTCATTGGGGTATGGGTCCCACACACACTGACTCTCACTGGGGTACGGGTCCCATACACACTGACTCTCACTGGGGTCTGGGTCCCACACACACTGACTCTCACTGGGGTACGGGTTCCACACACACTGACTCTCACTGGGGTACGGGTCCCACACACACACTGACTCTCACTGGGGTACGGGTTCCACACACACTGACTCTCACTGGGGTCTGGGTCCCACACACACTGACTCTCACTGGGGTACGGGTCGCACACACACTGACACTCACTGGGGTACGGGTCCCACACACACTGACTCTCACTGGGGTACGGGTCCCACACACACTGACTCTCACTGGGGTACGGGTCCCACACACACTGACTCTCACTGGGGTACGGGTCCCACACACACTGACTCTCACTGGGGTACGGGTTCCACACACACTGACTCTCACTGGGGTACGGGTCCCACACACACTGACTCTCACTGGGGTACGGGTCCCATACACACTGACTCTCACTGGGGTATGGGTCCCACACACACTGACTCTCACTGGGGTACGGGTCCCATACACACTGACTCTCACTGGGGTACGGGTCCCATACACACTGACTCTCACTGGGGTATGGGTCCCACACACACTGACTCTCACTGGGGTATGGGTCCCACACACACTGACTCTCACGGGGGTACGGGTTCCACACACACTGACTCTCACTGGGGTACGGGTCCCATACACACTGACTCTCACTGGGGTATGGGTCCCACACACACTGACTCTCACTGGGGTACGGGTTCCACACACACTGACTCTCACTGGGGTACGGGTCCCACACACACTGATTCTCACTGGGATACGGGTCGCACACACACTGACACTCACTGGGGTACGGGTCCCACACACACTGACTCTCACTGGGGTACGGGTTCCACACACACTGACTCTCACTGGGGTACGGGTCCCATACACACTGACTCTCACTGGGGTATGGGTCCCACACACACTGACTCTCACTGGGGTACGGGTCCCACACACACTGACTCTCACTGGGGTATGGGTCCCACACACACTGACACTCACTGGGGTACGGGTTCCACACACACTGACTCTCACTGGGGTACGGGTCCCACACACACTGACTCTCACTGGGGTATGGGTCCCACACACACTGACTCTCACTGGGGTACGGGTTCCACACACACTGACTCTCACTGGGGTACGGGTCCCACACACACTGACTCTCACTGGGGTACGGGTCCCATACACACTGACTCTCACTGGGGTATGGGTCCCACACACACTGACTCTCACTGGGGTACGGGTTCCACACACACTGACTCTCACTGGGGTACGGGTCCCACACACACTGACTCTCACTGGGGTACGGGTTCCACACACACTGACTCTCACTGGGGTACGGGTCCCACACACACTGACACTCACTGGGGTACGGGTTCCACACACACTAACTCTCACTGGGGTACGGGTCCCACACACACACTGACTCTCACTGGGGTACAGGACCCACACACACACTGACTCTCACTGGGGTACGGGTCCCACACACACTGACTCTCACTGGGGTACGGGTCCCACACACACTGACTCTAACTGGGGTACGGGTTCCACACACACTGACTCTCACTGGGGTACGGGTCCCACACACACTGACTCTCACTGGGGTACGGGTCCCACACACACTGACTCTCACTGGGGTATGGGTCCCACACACACTGACTCTCACTGGGGTACAGGTTCCACACACACTGACCCTCACTGGGGTACGGGTTCCCCACACACTGACTCTCACTGCTGTACGGGTTCCACACACACTGACTCTCACTGGGGTACGGGTCCCACACTCACTGACTCTCACTGGGGTACAGGTCCCACACACACTGACTCTCACTGGGGTTCTGGTTCCACACACACTGACTCTCTCTGGGGTATGGGTCCCACACACACTGACTCTCACTGGAGTACGGGTCCCACACACACTGAATCTCACTGGGGTACGGGTTCCACACACACTGACTCTCATTGGGGTATGGGTCCCACACACACTGACTCTCACTGGGGTACGGGTCCCATACACACTGACTCTCACTGGGGTCTGGGTCCCACACACACTGACTCTCACTGGGGTACGGGTTCCACACACACTGACTCTCACTGGGGTACGGGTCCCACACACACACTGACTCTCACTGGGGTACGGGTTCCACACACACTGACTCTCACTGGGGTCTGGGTCCCACACACACTGACTCTCACTGGGGTACGGGTCGCACACACACTGACACTCACTGGGGTACGGGTCCCACACACACTGACTCTCACTGGGGTACGGGTCCCACACACACTGACTCTCACTGGGGTACGGGTCCCACACACACTGACTCTCACTGGGGTACGGGTCCCACACACACTGACTCTCACTGGGGTACGGGTTCCACACACACTGACTCTCACTGGGGTACGGGTCCCACACACACTGACTCTCACTGGGGTACGGGTCCCATACACACTGACTCTCACTGGGGTATGGGTCCCACACACACTGACTCTCACTGGGGTACGGGTCCCATACACACTGACTCTCACTGGGGTACGGGTCCCATACACACTGACTCTCACTGGGGTATGGGTCCCACACACACTGACTCTCACTGGGGTATGGGTCCCACACACACTGACTCTCACTGGGGTACGGGTTCCACACACACTGACTCTCACTGGGGTACGGGTCCCATACACACTGACTCTCACTGGGGTATGGGTCCCACACACACTGACTCTCACTGGGGTACGGGTTCCACACACACTGACTCTCACTGGGGTACGGGTCCCACACACACTGATTCTCACTGGGATACGGGTCGCACACACACTGACACTCACTGGGGTACGGGTCCCACACACACTGACTCTCACTGGGGTACGGGTTCCACACACACTGACTCTCACTGGGGTACGGGTCCCATACACACTGACTCTCACTGGGGTATGGGTCCCACACACACTGACTCTCACTGGGGTACGGGTCCCACACACACTGACTCTCACTGGGGTATGGGTCCCACACACACTGACACTCACTGGGGTACGGGTTCCACACACACTGACTCTCACTGGGGTACGGGTCCCACACACACTGACTCTCACTGGGGTATGGGTCCCACACACACTGACTCTCACTGGGGTACGGGTTCCACACACACTGACTCTCACTGGGGTACGGGTCCCACACACACTGACTCTCACTGGGGTACGGGTCCCATACACACTGACTCTCACTGGGGTATGGGTCCCACACACACTGACTCTCACTGGGGTACGGGTTCCACACACACTGACTCTCACTGGGGTACGGGTCCCACACACACTGACTCTCACTGGGGTACGGGTTCCACACACACTGACTCTCACTGGGGTACGGGTCCCACACACACTGACACTCACTGGGGTACGGGTTCCACACACACTAACTCTCACTGGGGTACGGGTCCCACACACACACTGACTCTCACTGGGGTACAGGACCCACACACACACTGACTCTCACTGGGGTACGGGTCCCACACACACTGACTCTCACTGGGGTACGGGTCCCACACACACTGACTCTAACTGGGGTACGGGTTCCACACACACTGACTCTCACTGGGGTACGGGTCCCACACACACTGACTCTCACTGGGGTACGGGTCCCACACACACTGACTCTCACTGGGGTATGGGTCCCACACACACTGACTCTCACTGGGGTACAGGTTCCACACACACTGACCCTCACTGGGGTACGGGTTCCCCACACACTGACTCTCACTGCTGTACGGGTTCCACACACACTGACTCTCACTGGGGTACGGGTCCCACACTCACTGACTCTCACTGGGGTACAGGTCCCACACACACTGACTCTCACTGGGGTACGGGTTCCACACACACTGACTCTCACTGGGGTACAGGTCCCACACACACTGACTCTCACTGGGGTACGGGTTCCACACACACTGTCTCTCACTGGGGTACGGGTCCCACACACACTGACTCTCACTGGGGTACGGGTTCCACACACACTGACTCTCACTGGGGTACAGGTCCCACACACACTGACTCTCACTGGGGTACAGGTTCCACACACACTGACTCTCACTGGGGTACGGGTTCCCCACACAGACTGACTCTCACTGGGGTACGGGTTCCACACACACTGACTCTCACTGGGGTACGGGTCCCACACTCACTGACTCTCACTGGGGTACAGGTCCGACACACACACTGACTCTCACTGCGGTACGGGTCCCACACACACTGACTCTCACTGGGGTACGGGTCCCACACACACTGACTCTCACTGGGGTACGGGTTCCACACACACTGACTCTCACTGGGGTACGGGTTCCACACACACTGACTCTCACTGGGGTACGGGTCCCACACTCACTGACTCTCACTGGGGTACGGGTCCCACACACACTGACTCTCACTGGGGTACGGGTCCCACACACACTAACTCTCACTGGGGTACGGGTCCCACACACACTGACTCTCACTGGGGTACGGGTCCCACACACACTGACTCTCACTGGGGTTCTGGTTCCACAAACACTGACTCTCACTGGGGTACGGGTTCCAAACACACTGACTCTCACTGGGGTATGGGTCCCCCACACACTGACTCTCACTGAGGTACGGGTCCCACACAAACTGACTCTCACTGGGGTACGGGTCCCACACACACTGACTCTCACTAGGGTACGGGTTCCACACACACTGACTCTCACTGGGGTACGGGTTCCACACACACTGACTCTCACTGGGGTACGGGTCCCACACACACTAACTCTCACTGGGGTACGGGTCCCACACACACTGACTCTCACTGGGGTACGGGTTCCACACACACTGACTCTCACTGGGGTACGGGTCCCACACACACTAACTCTCACTGGGGTATGGGTCCCACACACACACTGACTCTCACTGGGGTACGGGACCCACACACACACTGACTCTCACTGGGGTATGTGTCCCACACACACTAACTCTCACTGGGGTACGGGTCCCACACACACTGACTCTCACTGGGGTTCTGGTTCCACACACACTGACTCTCACTGGGGTACGGGTTCCACACACACTGACTCACACTGGGGTACGGGTCCCACACACACTGACTCTCACTGGGGTACGGGTCCCACACACACTGACTCTCACTGGGGTACGGGTTCCAGACACACTGACTCTCACTGGGGTACGGGTCCCACACACACTGACTCTCACTGGGGTACGGGTTCCACACACACTGACTCTCACTGGGGTACGGGTCCCACACACACTGACTCTCACTTGGGTACGGGTCCCACACACACTGACTCTCACTGGGGTACGGGTTCCACACACACTGACTCTCACTGGGGTAGGGGTCCCAAAAACACTGACTCTCACTGGGGTACGGGTTCCACACACACTGACTCTCACTGGGGTACGGGTCCCACACACACTGACTCTCACTGGGGTACGGGTACCACACACACTGACTCTCACTGGGGTACGGGTTCCACACACACTGACTCTCACTGGGGTACGGGTTCCACACACACTGACTCACACTGGGGTACGGGTTCCACACACACTGACTCTCACTAGGGTACGGGTCCCTCACAAACTGACTCTCACTGGGGTACGGGTCCCACACACACTGACTCTCACTGGGGTACGGGTCCCACACGCACTGACTCTCACTGGGGTACGGGTCCCACACACACTGACTCTCACTGGGGTACGGGACCCACACACACACTGACTCTCACTGGGGTTTGGGTCCCACACACACTAACTCTCACTGGGGTACGGGTCCCACACACACACTGACACTCACTGGGGTTCTGGTTCCACACACACTGACTCTCACTGGGGTACGGGTTCCACACACACTGACTCTCACTGGGGTACGTGTCCCACATACACTAACTCTCACTGGGGTACGGGTCCCACACACACACTGACACTCACTGGGATTCTGGTTCCACACACACTGACTCTCACTGGGGTACGGGTTCCACACACACTGACTCTCACTGGGGTACGGGTCCCACACACACTAACTCTCACTGGGGTACGGGTCCCACACGCACACTGACACTCACTGGGGTTCTGGTTCCACACACACTGACTCTCACTGGGGTACGGGTTCCACACACACTGACTCTCACTGGGGTACGGGTCCCACACACACTGACTCTCACTGGGGTACGGGTTCCAGACACACTGACTCTCACTGGGGTACGGGTCCCACACACACTGACTCTCACTTGGGTACGGGTCCCACACACACTGACTCTCACTGGGGTACGGGTCCCACACACACTGACTCTCACTGGGGTACGGGTCCCACACACACACTGACTCTCACTGGGGTACGGGACCCACACACACACTGACACTCACTGGGGTTCTGGTTCCACACACACTGACTCTCACTGGGGTACGGGTCCCACACACACTGACTCTCACTTGGGTACGGGTCCCACACACACTGACTCTCACTGGTGTACGGGTCCCTCACAGACTGACTCTCACTGGGGTTTGGGTCCCACACACACTGACTCTCACTGGGGTACGGGTCCCACACACTGACTCTCACTGGGGTACGGGTCCCACACACACTGACTCTCACTGGGGTACGGGTCCCACACACACTGACTCTCACTGGGGTACGGGACCCACACACACACTGACTCTCACTGGGGTTTGGGTCCCACACACACTAACTCTCACTGGGGTACGGGTCCCACACACACACTGACACTCACTGGGGTTCTGGTTCCACACACACCCTCTCTCACTGGGGTACGGGTCCCACACACACTGACTCTCACTGGGGTACGGGTCCCACACACACTGACTCTCACTGGGGTACGTTTTCCACACACACTGACTCTCACTGGGGTACGGGTCCCACACACACACTGACACTCACTGGGGTTCTGGTTCCACACACACTGACTCTCACTTGGGTACGGGTCCCACACACACTGACTCTCACTGGGGTACGGGTCCCACACACACTGACACTCACTGGGGTACGGGTTCCACACACACTGACTCTCACTGGTGTACGGGTCCCTCACAGACTGACTCTCACTGGGGTACGGGTCCCACACACACTGACTCTCACTGGTGTACGGGTCCCTCACAGACTGACTCTCACTGGGGTACGGGTTCCACACACACTGACTCTCGCTGGGGTACGGGTGCCACACACACTGACTCTCGCTGGGGTACGGGTGCCACACACACTTACTCTCACTGGGGTACGGCTTCCACACACACTGACTCTCACTGGGGTACGGGTCCCACACACACTGACTCTCACTGGGGTACGGGTCCCACACACACTGACTCTCACTGGGTTACGGGTCCCTCACATACTGACTCTCACTGGGGTACGGGTCCCACACACACTGACTCTCACTGGGGTACGGGTCCCACACACACACTGACTCTCACTGGGGTACGGGTCCCACACACACTGACTCTCACTGGGGTACGGGTCCCACACACACTTACTCTCACTGGGGTACGGGTTCCACACGCACTGACTCTCACTGGGGTACGGGTTCCACACACACTGACTCTCACTGGGGTACGGGTTCCCCACACACTGACTCTCACTGGGGTACGGGTCCCACACAGACTGACTCTCACTGGGGTACTGGTTCCACACACACTGACTCTCACTGGGGTACGGGTTCCACACACACTGACTCTCACTGGGGTACGGGTTCCACACACACTGACTCTCACTGGGGTACGGGTTCCCCACACACTGACTCTCACTGGGGTACGGGTTCCACACACACTGACTATCACTGGGGTACGGGTCCCACAAACACTGACTCTCACTGGGGTACGGGTCCCACACTCACTGACTATCACTGGGGTACGGGTCCCACAAACACTGACTCTCACTGGGGTACGGGTCCCACACTCACTGACTCTCACTGGGGTACGGGTCCCACACACACTGACTCTCACTGGGATTTGGGTTCCACACTCACTGACTCTCACTGGGGTATGGGTCCCACACACACTGACTCTCACTGGGGTACGGGTCCCACACACACTGACTCTCACTGGGGTACAGGTCCCACACACACACTGACTCTCACTGGGGTACGGGTCCCACACACACTGGCTCTCACTGGGGTACAGGTCCCACACACACACTGACTCTCACTGGGGTACGGGTTCAACACAAACTGACTCTCACTGGGGTACAGGTTCCCCACACACTGACTCTCACTGGGGTACGGGTCCCACACACACTGACTCTCACTGGGGTACGGGTTCCACACACACTGACTCTCACTGGGGTACGGGTTCCACACACACTGACTCTCACTGGGGTACGGGTCCCACAAACACTGACTCTCACTGGGGTACGGGTCCCACACTCACTGACTCTCACTGGGGTACGGGTCCCACACACACTGACTCTCACTGGGGTACGGGTCCCACACACACTGACTCTCACTGGGATTTGGGTTCCACACTCACTGACTCTCACTGGGGTACGGGTCCCACACACACTGACTCTCACTGGGATTTGGGTTCCACACTCACTGACTCTCACTGGGGTACGGGTCCCACACACACTGACTCTCACTGGGATTTGGGTCCCACACACACTGACTCTCACTGGGGTACGGGTCCCACACACACTGACTCTCACTGGGATTTGGGTTCCACACACACTGACTCTCACTGGGGTACGGGTCCCACACACACTGACTCTCACTGGGATTTGGGTTCCACACTCACTGACTCTCACTGGGGTACGGGTTCCACACACACTGACTCTCACTGGGGTACGGGTCCCACACACACTGACTCTCACTGGGGTACGGGTCCCACACTCACTGACTCTCACTGGGGTACGGGTCCCACACACACTGACTCTCACTGGGATTTGGGTTCCACACACACTGACTCTCACTGGGGTACGGGTCCCACACACACTGACTCTCACTGGGGTACGGGTTCCAGACACACTGACTCTCACTGGGGTACGGGTCCCACACACACTGACTCTCACTGGGGTACGGGTTCCACACACACTGACTCTCACTGGGGTACGGGTCCCACACACACTGACTCTCACTTGGGTACGGGTCCCACACACACTGACTCTCACTGGGGTACGGGTTCCACACACACTGACTCTCACTGGGGTAGGGGTCCCAAAAACACTGACTCTCACTGGGGTACGGGTTCCACACACACTGACTCTCACTGGGGTACGGGTCCCACACACACTGACTCTCACTGGGGTACGGGTACCACACACACTGACTCTCACTGGGGTACGGGTTCCACACACACTGACTCTCACTGGGGTACGGGTTCCACACACACTGACTCACACTGGGGTACGGGTTCCACACACACTGACTCTCACTAGGGTACGGGTCCCTCACAAACTGACTCTCACTGGGGTACGGGTCCCACACACACTGACTCTCACTGGGGTACGGGTCCCACACGCACTGACTCTCACTGGGGTACGGGTCCCACACACACTGACTCTCACTGGGGTACGGGACCCACACACACACTGACTCTCACTGGGGTTTGGGTCCCACACACACTAACTCTCACTGGGGTACGGGTCCCACACACACACTGACACTCACTGGGGTTCTGGTTCCACACACACTGACTCTCACTGGGGTACGGGTTCCACACACACTGACTCTCACTGGGGTACGTGTCCCACATACACTAACTCTCACTGGGGTACGGGTCCCACACACACACTGACACTCACTGGGATTCTGGTTCCACACACACTGACTCTCACTGGGGTACGGGTTCCACACACACTGACTCTCACTGGGGTACGGGTCCCACACACACTAACTCTCACTGGGGTACGGGTCCCACACGCACACTGACACTCACTGGGGTTCTGGTTCCACACACACTGACTCTCACTGGGGTACGGGTTCCACACACACTGACTCTCACTGGGGTACGGGTCCCACACACACTGACTCTCACTGGGGTACGGGTTCCAGACACACTGACTCTCACTGGGGTACGGGTCCCACACACACTGACTCTCACTTGGGTACGGGTCCCACACACACTGACTCTCACTGGGGTACGGGTCCCACACACACTGACTCTCACTGGGGTACGGGTCCCACACACACACTGACTCTCACTGGGGTACGGGACCCACACACACACTGACACTCACTGGGGTTCTGGTTCCACACACACTGACTCTCACTGGGGTACGGGTCCCACACACACTGACTCTCACTTGGGTACGGGTCCCACACACACTGACTCTCACTGGTGTACGGGTCCCTCACAGACTGACTCTCACTGGGGTTTGGGTCCCACACACACTGACTCTCACTGGGGTACGGGTCCCACACACTGACTCTCACTGGGGTACGGGTCCCACACACACTGACTCTCACTGGGGTACGGGTCCCACACACACTGACTCTCACTGGGGTACGGGACCCACACACACACTGACTCTCACTGGGGTTTGGGTCCCACACACACTAACTCTCACTGGGGTACGGGTCCCACACACACACTGACACTCACTGGGGTTCTGGTTCCACACACACCCTCTCTCACTGGGGTACGGGTCCCACACACACTGACTCTCACTGGGGTACGGGTCCCACACACACTGACTCTCACTGGGGTACGTTTTCCACACACACTGACTCTCACTGGGGTACGGGTCCCACACACACACTGACACTCACTGGGGTTCTGGTTCCACACACACTGACTCTCACTTGGGTACGGGTCCCACACACACTGACTCTCACTGGGGTACGGGTCCCACACACACTGACACTCACTGGGGTACGGGTTCCACACACACTGACTCTCACTGGTGTACGGGTCCCTCACAGACTGACTCTCACTGGGGTACGGGTCCCACACACACTGACTCTCACTGGTGTACGGGTCCCTCACAGACTGACTCTCACTGGGGTACGGGTTCCACACACACTGACTCTCGCTGGGGTACGGGTGCCACACACACTGACTCTCGCTGGGGTACGGGTGCCACACACACTTACTCTCACTGGGGTACGGCTTCCACACACACTGACTCTCACTGGGGTACGGGTCCCACACACACTGACTCTCACTGGGGTACGGGTCCCACACACACTGACTCTCACTGGGTTACGGGTCCCTCACATACTGACTCTCACTGGGGTACGGGTCCCACACACACTGACTCTCACTGGGGTACGGGTCCCACACACACACTGACTCTCACTGGGGTACGGGTCCCACACACACTGACTCTCACTGGGGTACGGGTCCCACACACACTTACTCTCACTGGGGTACGGGTTCCACACGCACTGACTCTCACTGGGGTACGGGTTCCACACACACTGACTCTCACTGGGGTACGGGTTCCCCACACACTGACTCTCACTGGGGTACGGGTCCCACACAGACTGACTCTCACTGGGGTACTGGTTCCACACACACTGACTCTCACTGGGGTACGGGTTCCACACACACTGACTCTCACTGGGGTACGGGTTCCACACACACTGACTCTCACTGGGGTACGGGTTCCCCACACACTGACTCTCACTGGGGTACGGGTTCCACACACACTGACTATCACTGGGGTACGGGTCCCACAAACACTGACTCTCACTGGGGTACGGGTCCCACACTCACTGACTATCACTGGGGTACGGGTCCCACAAACACTGACTCTCACTGGGGTACGGGTCCCACACTCACTGACTCTCACTGGGGTACGGGTCCCACACACACTGACTCTCACTGGGATTTGGGTTCCACACTCACTGACTCTCACTGGGGTATGGGTCCCACACACACTGACTCTCACTGGGGTACGGGTCCCACACACACTGACTCTCACTGGGGTACAGGTCCCACACACACACTGACTCTCACTGGGGTACGGGTCCCACACACACTGGCTCTCACTGGGGTACAGGTCCCACACACACACTGACTCTCACTGGGGTACGGGTTCAACACAAACTGACTCTCACTGGGGTACAGGTTCCCCACACACTGACTCTCACTGGGGTACGGGTCCCACACACACTGACTCTCACTGGGGTACGGGTTCCACACACACTGACTCTCACTGGGGTACGGGTTCCACACACACTGACTCTCACTGGGGTACGGGTCCCACAAACACTGACTCTCACTGGGGTACGGGTCCCACACTCACTGACTCTCACTGGGGTACGGGTCCCACACACACTGACTCTCACTGGGGTACGGGTCCCACACACACTGACTCTCACTGGGATTTGGGTTCCACACTCACTGACTCTCACTGGGGTACGGGTCCCACACACACTGACTCTCACTGGGATTTGGGTTCCACACTCACTGACTCTCACTGGGGTACGGGTCCCACACACACTGACTCTCACTGGGATTTGGGTCCCACACACACTGACTCTCACTGGGGTACGGGTCCCACACACACTGACTCTCACTGGGATTTGGGTTCCACACACACTGACTCTCACTGGGGTACGGGTCCCACACACACTGACTCTCACTGGGATTTGGGTTCCACACTCACTGACTCTCACTGGGGTACGGGTTCCACACACACTGACTCTCACTGGGGTACGGGTCCCACACACACTGACTCTCACTGGGGTACGGGTCCCACACTCACTGACTCTCACTGGGGTACGGGTCCCACACACACTGACTCTCACTGGGATTTGGGTTCCACACACACTGACTCTCACTGGGGTATGTTTCCCACACACACTGACTCTCACTGGGGTACGGGTCCCACACACACTGACTCTCACTGGGGTACAGGTCCCACACACACACTGACTCTCACTGGGGTACGGGTCCCACACACACTGGCTCTCACTGGGGTACAGGTCCCACACACACACTGACTCTCACTGGGGTACAGGTCCCACACACAAACTGACTCTCACTTGTGTACGGGTTCCACACACACTGACTCTCACTGGGGTACGGGTCCCACACACACTGACCCTCACTTGGGTACGGGTTCCACACACACTGACTCTCACTGGGGTACGGGTTCCACACACACTGACTCTCACTGGTGTACGGGTCCCTCACAGACTGACTCTCGCTGGGGTACGGGTCCCACACACACTGACTCTCACTGGGGTGTGGGTCCCACACACACTGACTCACTGGGGTACGGGTTCCATACACACTGACTCTCACTGGGGTACGGGTCCCACACACACTGACTCTCACTGGGGTACGGGTCCCACACACACTGACTCTCACTGGGGTACGGGTTCCACACACACTGACTCACTGGGGTACGGGTCCCACACACACTGACTCTCACTGGGGTACGGGTCCCACACACACACTGACTCTCACTGGGGTACGGGTTCCACACACACTGACTCTCACTGGGGTACGGGTTCCACACACACTGACTCTCACTGGGGTACAGGTCCCACACACACTGACTCTCACTGGGGTACGGGTCCCACACACACTGACTCTCACTGGGGTATAGGTTCCACACACACTGACTCTCACTGGGGTACAGGTCCCACACACACTGACTCTCACTGGGGTACGGGTCCCACACACACTGACTCTCACTGGGGTATAGGTTCCACACACACTGACTCTCACTGGGGTACAGGTTCCACACACACTGACTCTCACTGGGGTACAGGTTCCACACACACTGACTCTCACTGGGGTACGGGTTCCACACACACTGACTCTCACTGGGGTACGGGTCCCACACACACTGACTCTCACTGGGGTATAGGTTCCACACACACTGACTCTCACTGGGGTACGGGTCCCACACACACTGACTCTCACTGGGGTACGGGTTCCACACACACTGACTCTCACTGGGGTACGGTTCCCACACACTGACTCTCACTGGGGTACGGGTCCCACACACACTGACTCTCACTGGGGTACGGGTCCCACACAGACTGACTCTCACTGGGGTATAGGTTCCACACACACTGACTCTCACTGGGGTACGGGTCCCACACACACTGACTCTCACTGGGGTACGGGTTCCACACACACTGACTCTCACTGGGGTACGGGTTCCACACACGCTGACTCTCACTGGGGTACGGGTCCCACACACACTGACTCTCACTGGGGTACGGGTTCCACACACACTGACTCTCACTGGGGTACGGTTCCCACACACTGACTCTCACTGGGGTACGGGTCCCACACACACTGACTCTCACTGGGGTACGGGTCCCACACAGACTGACTCTCACTGGGGTACTGGTTCCACACACACTGACTCTCACTGGGGTACGGGTTCCACACACACTGACTCTCACTGGGGTACGGGTTCCACACACACTGACTCTCACTGGGGTACGGGTTCCCCACACACTGACTCTCACTGGGGTACGGGTCCCACACACACTGACTCTCACTGGGGTGTGGGTCCCACACACACTGACTCTCACTGGGGTACGGGTCCCACACACACTGACTCTCACTGGGGTACGGGTCCCACACAGACTGACTCTCACTGGGGTACTGGTTCCACACACACTGACTCTCACTGGGGTACGGGTTCCACACACACTGACTCTCACTGGGGTACGGGTTCCACACACACTGACTCTCACTGGGGTACGGGTTCCCCACACACTGACTCTCACTGGGGTACGGGTTCCACACACACTGACTCTCACTGGGGTACGGGTCCCACAAACACTGACTCTCACTGGGGTACGGGTTCCACACACACTGACTCTCACTGGGGTACGGGTCCCACACACACTGACTCTCACTGGGGTACGGGTCCCACACACACTGACTCTCACTGGGGTACGGGTCCCACACACACTGACTCTCACTGGGGTACGGGTCCCACACTCACTGACTCTCACTGGGGTACGGGTCCCACACACACTGACTCTCACTGGGGTACGGGTTCCACACACACTGACTCTCACTGGGGTTCTGGTTCCACAAACACTGACTCTCACTGGGATTTGGGTTCCACACACACTGACTCTCACTGGGGTACGGGTCCCACACACACTGACTCTCACTGGGGTACAGGTCCCACACACACACTGACTCTCACTGGGGTACGGGTCCCACACACACTGACTCTCACTGGGGTACGGGTCCCACACACACTGACTCTCACTGGGATTTGGGTTCCACACACACTGACTCTCACTGGGGTACGGGTCCCACACACACTGACTCTCACTGGGGTACAGGTCCCACACACACACTGACTCTCACTGGGGTACGGGTCCCACACACACTGGCTCTCACTGGGGTACAGGTCCCACACACACACTGACTCTCACTGGGGTACGGGTTCAACACAAACTGACTCTCACTGGGGTACGGGTCCCACACTCACTGACTCTCACTGGGGTACGGGTTCCACACACACTGACTCTCACTGCGGTACGGGTTCCACACACACTGACTCTCACTGGGGTACGGGTTCCCCACACACTGACTCTCACTGGGGTACGGGTTCCACACACACTGACTCTCACTGGGGTACGGGTCCCACAAACACTGACTCTCACTGGGGTACGGGTTCCACACACACTGACTCTCACTGGGGTACGGGTCCCACACACACTGACTCTCACTGGGGTACGGGTCCCACACACACTGACTCTCACTGGGGTACGGGTCCCACACACACTGACTCTCACTGGGGTACAGGTCCCACACTCACTGACTCTCACTGGGGTACGGGTCCCACACACACTGACTCTCACTGGGGTACGGGTCCCACACACACTGACTCTCAGTGGGGTTCTGGTTCCACAAACACTGACTCTCACTGGGATTTGGGTTCCACACACACTGACTCTCACTGGGGTACAGGTCCCACACACACACTGACTCTCACTGGGGTACGGGTCCCACACACACTGACTCTCACTGGGGTACGGGTCCCACACACACACTGACTCTCACTGGGGTACGGGTCCCACACACACTGACTCTCACTGGGGTACGGGTCCCACACACACTGACTCTCACTGGGATTTGGGTTCCACACACACTGACTCTCACTGGGGTACGGGTCCCACACACACTGACTCTCACTGGGGTACAGGTCCCACACACACACTGACTCTCACTGGGGTACGGGTCCCACACACACTGGCTCTCACTGGGGTACAGGTCCCACACACACACTGACTCTCACTGGGGTACGGTTTCAACACAAACTGACTCTCACTGGGGTACGGGTCCCACACTCACTGACTCTCACTGGGGTACGGGTCCCACACACACTGACTCTCACTGGGGTACGGGTCCCACACACACTGACTCTCACTGGGGTACGGGTCCCACACACACACTGACTCTCACTGGGGTACGGGTCCCACACACACTGACTCTCACTGGGGTACGGGTCCCACACACACTTACTCTCACTGGGGTACGGGTTCCACACACACTGACTCTCACTGGGGTACGGGTTCCACACACACTGACTCTCACTGGGGTACGGGTTCCCCACACACTGATTCTCACTGGGGTACGGGTCCCACACAGACTGACTCTCACTGGGGTACTGGTTCCACACACACTGACTCTCACTGGGGTACGGGTTCCACACACACTGACTCTCACTGGGGTACGGGTTCCACACACACTGACTCTCACTGGGGTACGGGTTCCCCACACACTGACTCTCACTGGGGTACGGGTCCCACACAGACTGACTCTCACTGGGGTACGGGTTCCACACACACTGACTCTCACTGGGGTACGGGTTCCACACACACTGACTCTCACTGGGGTACGGGTCCCACAAACACTGACTCTCACTGGGGTACGGGTCCCACACTCACTGACTCTCACTGGGGTACGGGTCCCACACACACTGACTCTCACTGGGATTTGGGTTCCACACTCACTGACTCTCACTGGGGTATGGGTCCCACACACACTGACTCACACTGGGGTACGGGTCCCACACACACTGACTCTCACTGGGGTACAGGTCCCACACACACACTGACTCTCACTGGGGTACGGGTCCCACACACACTGGCTCTCACTGGGGTACAGGTCCCACACACACACTGACTCTCACTGGGGTACGGGTTCAACACAAACTGACTCTCACTTGTGTACGGGTTCCACACACACTGACTCTCACTGGGGTACGGGTTCCACACACACTGACTCTCACTGGGGTACGGGTCCCACACACACTGACTCTCACTGGGGTACGGGTCCCACACTCACTGACTCTCACTGGGGTACGGGTCCCACACACACTGACTCTCACTGGGGTACGGGTCCCACACACACTGACTCTCACTGGGGTACGGGTTCCACACACACTGACTCTCACTGGGATTTGGGTTCCACACACACTGACTCTCACTGGGGTATGGGTCCCACACACACTGACTCTCACTGGGGTACGGGTTCCACACACACTGACTCTCACTGGGGTACGGGTCCCACACACACTGACTCTCACTGGGGTACAGGTCCCACACACACACTGACTCTCACTGGGGTACGGGTCCCACACACACTGGCTCTCACTGGGGTACAGGTCCCACACACACACTGACTCTCACTGGGGTACGGGTTCAACACAAACTGACTCTCACTTGTGTACGGGTTCCACACACACACTGACTCTCACTGGGGTACGGGTCCCACACACACTGACTCTCACTGGGGTACGGGTCCCACACACACTGACTCTCACTGGGGTACGGGTCCCACACACACTGACCCTCACTGGGGTACGGGTTCCACACACACTGACTCTCACTGGGGTACGGGTCCCACACACACACTGACTCTCACTGGGGTACGGGTCCCACACACACTGACTCTCACTGGGGTACAGGTCCCACACACACTGAATCTCACTGGGGTACGGGTTCCACACACACTGGCTCTCACTGGGGTACGGGTCCCACACACACTGACTCTCACTGGGGTACGGGTCCCACACACACTGACTCTCACTGGGGTACGGGTCCCTCACACACACTGACTCTCACTGGGGTACGGGTCCCACACACACTGACTCTCACTGGGGTACGGGTCCCACACACACTGACTCTCACTGGGGTATGGGTCCCACACACACTGACTCTCACTGGGGTATGGGTCCCACACACACTGACTCTCACTGGGGTATGGGTCCCACACACACTGACTCTCACTGGAGTACGGGTCCCACACACACTGACTCTCACTGGGGTACGGGTCCCTCACACACTGACTCTCACTGGGGTACGGGTCACACACACACTGACTCTCACTGGGGTACGGGTTCCACACACACTGACTCTCACTGGGGTACGGGTTCCACACACACTGACTCTCACTGGGGTACAGGTTCCACACACACTGACTCTCACTGGGGTACGGGTCCCACACTCACTGACTCTCACTGGGGTACGGGTCCCACACACACTGACTCTCACTGGGGTACAGGTCCCACACACACTGACTCTCACTGGGGTATGGGTCCCACACACACTGACTCTCACTGGGGTGCGGGTTCCACACACACTGACTCTCACTGGGGTACGGGTCCCACACACACTGACTCTCACTGGGGTACGGGTCCCACACACACTGACTCTCACTGGGGTACGGGTTCCACACACACTGACACTCACTGGGGTACGGGTCCTACACACACTGACTCTCACTGGGGTATGGGTTCCACACACACTGACTCTCACTGGGGTACGGGTTCCACACACACTGACTCTCACTGGGGTACGGGTCCCACACACACTGACTCTCACTGGGGTACAGGTCCCACACACACTGACTCTCACTGGGGTACGGGTTCCCCACACACTGACTCTCACTGGGGTACGGGTTCCACACACACTGACTCTCACTGGGGTACGGGTTCCACACACACTGACTCTCACTGGGGTACGGGTTCCACACACACTGACTCTCACTGGGGTACGGGTTCCACACAGACTGACTCTCACTGGGGTACGGGTCCCACACACACTGACTCTCACTGGGGTACGTGTTCCACACACACTGACTCTCACTGGGGTACGGGTTCCACACACACTGACTCTCACTGGGGTACGGGTCCCACACACACTGACTCTCACTGGGGTACGGGTCCCACACACACTGACTCTCACTGGGGTACGGGTTCCACACACACTGACTCTCACTGGGGTACGGGTCCCACACACACTGACTCTCACTGGGGTACGTGTTCCACACACACTGACTCTCACTGGGGTACGGGTTCCACACACACTGACTCTCACTGGGGTACGGGTGAGAGAGAGAAATTGAGAGAGGGAGAGAGAGATTGAGAGAGGGAGAGAGAGATTGAGAGAGGGAGAGAGAGAGATTGAGAGAGGGAGAGGGAGTGATTGAGAGAGGGAGAGGTAGAGATTGAGAGAGGGAGAGAGAGAGATTGAGAGAGGGAGAGATTGAAAGAGGGGGAGAGAGAGATTGAGAGAGGGGGAGAGAGAGATTGAGAGAGGGAGAGAGATTGTGAGAGGGAGAGAGAGCTTGAGAGAGGGAGAGAGAGAGAGATTGAGAGAGGGAGAGAGAGAACGAGACAGAGAGACATTGAGAGAGCGAGGGAGAGACAGAGGCAGAGATAGACAGAGATTGGCAGAGAGAGAGAGACGGAGAGAGATTGAAAGAGGAAGAAAGTGACAGGGCGGATAGAGAGGGCAAGAGAGAGGGACACAGAGAAGGAGAGAGACAGGAAGAGGGAGAGAGAGTGAGAGAGAGCGAGGGAATGGATGAGGAAGAATTTGAGAGAGAGAGTGGGGAATTACAATTCTCCGACGCGATTTGCTGAATGAGATTTTTGCCAACACATGATACAGTGATGAAAATAAAAGCAATATTCGAGTTAAATCTGTCTCTGTCTCATTTATGATGATTACAGGAACAGGAGGAGGCCATTCAGCCCCTCTCTCTCTCTCTCTCTCTGGAGCCTGTTACACAGGAACAGGAGGAGGCCATTCAGCCCCTCTCTCTCTCTCTCGAGTCTGTTACACAGGAACAGGAGGAGGCCATTCAGCCTCTCTCTCTCTCTCTCTCTCTCGAGCCTGTTACACAGGAACAGGAGGAGGCCATTCAGCCTCTCTCTCTCTCTCTCGAGCCTGTTACACAGGAACAGGAGGAGGCCATTCAGCTCCTCTCTCTCTCTCTCTCTCGAGCCTGTTACACAGGAACAGGAGGAGGCCATTCAGCCCCTCTCTCTCTCTCTCTCTCTCTCAAGCCTGTTACACAGGAACAGGAGGAGGCCCATTCAGCCCCTCTCTCTCTCGAGCCTGTTACACAGGAACAGGAGGAGGCCATTCAGCCCCTCTCTCTCTCTCTCTCAAGCCTGTTACACAGGAACAGGAGGAGGCCATTCAGTCCCTCTCTCTCTCTCTCTCTCGAGCTTGTTACACAGGAACAGGAGGAGGCCCATTCAGCCCCTCTCTCTCTCTCTCTCGAGCCTCTTACACAGGAACAGGAGGAGGCCATTCAGCCCCTCTCTCTCTCTCTCGAGCCTGTTACACAGGAACAGGAGGAAGCCATTCATCCCCTCTCTCTCTCTCTCTCGAGCCTCTTACACAGGAACAGGAGGAGGTCCATTCAGCCCCTCTCTCTCTCTCTCTCTCGAGCCTCTTACACAGGAACAGGAGGAGGCCCATTCAGCCCCCTTGGTATGGGTCCTTCTCTGACCAAGAACGCAAGAACCGACAAAAGGTCGTGTGAATGTAGCCCAGTCCCATCACGTAAACCAGCCTCCCATCCACTGACTCCGCCTACACTTCCCGCTGCCTCGGGGAAAAGCAGCCGGCATCATCAAGGACCGCACGCTCTGTGGACATTCTCTCTTCCACCTTCTTCCATCGGGAAAAAGACACAAAAGTCTGAGGTCACGTACCGACCGACTCAAGAACAGCTTCTTCCCTGCTGCCGTCAGACTTTTAAATGGACCTTAATGAACTTAATATCGTGCATTGAGTTGATCTTTCTCTACACCCTAGCTCTGACTGGAACACTACATTCTGTACCCTCTCCTTTCCTTCTCTATGAATGGTATGCTTTGTCTGTATAGCGCGTAAGAAACAATACTTTTCACTGTATCCCAGTACATGTGACAATAATAAATCAAATCAGAATCAAAACCAACCTCCACTAGCCCTCCCCACTCTGGGAAACGTAGAAACTAGAAGCAGGAGAAGGCCATTCGGCCCTTCGAGCCTGCTCCACCATTCATTATGAATTCTCGGCTGATCATCAAATCCAATATCCTGATCCTCCCCCTTCCCCCCACCATATCCCTCGATCCCTTTAGCCCCAAGAGCGATATCTAATATCTTCTCAAAATCACACAACGTTTTGGCCTCAACTACTTTCTGTGGGAGTGAATTCCACACATTCACCACCCTCTGGGTGAAGAAATTTCTCCTCATCTCAGTCCTCAAAGGTTTCCCCCTTATCCTCAAACTATGACCCCCCTAGTTCTGGACTCCCCCCACCATCGGGGAGGCCACGAGACTCTCACGGGACCGGGGGACAAACACCGAGACCCAGGAGTAAAAACCAGCGCCAGGCAACCAATAGGGCGGTCATTGAGATTTAAACCCCCGTGATTGGAGGATCGGTGAGGGGGATCTCCCTCGTGATTGGAGGATCGGTGAGGAGGATCTCCCTCGTGATTGGAGGATTGGTGAGGTGGAACTCCTGTGATTGGAGGATAGGTGATGGAGAACTGCCTTGTGATTGGAGAATTGGTGACATGGAACTCCCTTGTGATTGGAGGATCAGTGAGGGGGAACTCTGGTGATTGGAGGATAGGTGAGGGGGATCTCCCTCATGATTGGCGGATCGGTGCAGGGAACTCCTGTGATTGGAGGATCAGTGAGGGGAACTCCTGTGATTGGAGGATCAGTGAGGGGAACTCCTGTGATTGGAGGATCGGTGCAGGGAACTCCTGTGATTGGAGGATCGGTGAGGGGGATCTCCCTCGTGATTGGAGGATTGGTGAGGGGGGAGCGGGATTGGGTGAGGGGATGGAGAGCTGTGATTGGATGGCCAGTGCGCACATGGAGGGAAAAAGGGGGAAGCCGTGATTGGTGGATTAGACAGCACAAGGCGGTCATTACATCATTGGTGGCCAGTTGGGTCGGGAGGGGGACGGGGTGGGTGGAGGAAGAGGGCGTGGCCAGGAAAAAGAGCAGTCCCGGAAACTCCCCGGATTACGAGCGGGGATGAACCCGTCGTCCCACAGACGGGGGAGGGGAATGGGGGGAACCAGATCCATGATTGTGTGAGCATGCGATTGGATGAACATGAGACATCCCACCTTTCCCCCCTACCCCGTCAACCACCAAGCGAGGGAGAGGCAGGACGGAGGCGCCAACCCTCTTTCACTGGAATATGAGGCCATGAGGCCCTTCGAGCCTTCTCTGCCCATCCAATACTATCACGGCTGACCCAACATTCCACTCACCCGCCTTTGCCCCGCAACCCTCGATTCCCAGACTGATCGAAAATCAATCTATCCCCACCTTAAATATACCTGAGGGCTCAACCCATCACCCCCCTCCCCCCCACCATCCCCCACCCCACCCCACCCCCCCACCCCATCCCACCCCCCCACCCCATCCCACCCCCCCATCCCCACCCCACCCCACCCCCCCATCCCCCACCCCATCCCCACCCCACCCCCCCATCCCCCACCCCACCCCCCCATCCCCCACCCACCCCCCCATCCCCCACCCCATCCCCCCATCCCCCACCCCCACCCCATCCCCCACCCCAACCCCCCATCCCCCACCCACCCCCCCATCCCCCACCCCATCCCCCCATCCCCCACCCCCACCCCATCCCCCACCCCCCACCCCATCCCCCTCAATCACCTCCCACAGCTCTGCGTGGCAAGGAGTCCCAAAGACCCACAGCCCTCTGGGGGAAGAAATTCTTCCTCATCCGTCTTAAATTGGCGTCCCTTTATTCTGAGACCAAGTTTGTTTGCGTAAGTTTGCGGACGACACAAAGATTGCTGGAGTTGCGGATAGCGATGAACATTGTCAGAGAATACAGCAGGATACAGCGGGGTGGCACGGTAGCACAGTGGTTAGCACTGCTGCTTCACAGCTCCAGGGTCCCGGGTTCGATTCCCGGCTCGGGTCACTGTCTGTGCGGAGTCTGCACATTCACCTCGTGTCTGCGTGGGTTTCCTCCGGGTGCTCCGGTTTCCTCCCACAGTCCAAAGATGTGCGGGTTAGGTTGATTGGCCAGGTTAAAAATTGCCCCTTAGAGTCCTGGGATGTGTAGGTTAGAGGGATTAGCGGGTAAATATGTGGGGGTAGGGCCTGGGTGGGATTGTGGTTGGTGCAGACTCGATGGGCCGAATGGCCTCCTTCTGCACTGTAGGGTTTCTATGATTTCTATATAGATAGGCTGGAACATTGGGCGGAGAAATGGCAGATGGAATTTAATCCAGATAAATGCGAAGTGATGCATTTCATAAGAACATAAGAAATAGGAGCAGGAGTAGGCCATCTGGCCCCTCGAGCCTGCCCCACCATTCAATAAGATCATGGCTGATCTGAGGTGGATCAGTTCCACTTACCCGCCCGATCCCCATAACCCCTAATTCCCTTACCGATCAGGAATCCATCTATCCGTGATTTAAACATATTCAACGAGGTAGCCTCCACCACTTCAGTGGGCAGAGAATTCCAGAGATTCACCACCCTCTGAGAGAAGAAGTTCCTCCTCAACTCTGTCCTAAACTGACCCCCCTTTATTTTGAGGCTGTGCCCTCTAGTTCTCGCTTCCTTTCTAAGTGGAAAGAATCTCTCCATCTCTACCCTATCCAGCCCCTTCATTATCTTATAGGTCTCTATAAGATCCCCCCTCAGCCTTCTAAATTCCAACGAGTACAAACCCAATCTGCTCAGTCTCTCCTCGTAATCAACACCCCTCATCTCTGGTATCAACCTGGTGAACCTTCTCTGCACTCCCTCCAAGGCCAATATATCCTTCCGCAAATTTTGGTAGATCTAATGCAAGGGGGAAGCTATACAATAAATGTCAGAACCAGCAGGAGTATAGAAACACCGAGGGACCTGGGTGTACAAGTCCACAGATCCTTAAAGGTGGCAGCACAGGTGGAGAGGGTAGTGAAGAAGGCATATGGCATGCTTGCCTTTATTGGACGGGGCATAGAATATAAAAGTTGGGGTTTGATGATGCAGCTGTATAGAACGATGGTTAGGCCACATTTGGAATACTGCGTCCAGTTCTGGTCGCCGCACTACCAGAAGGATGTGGAGGCTTTGGAGAGAGTGCAGAGGAGGTTTACCAGGATGTTGCCTGGTATGGAGGGTCTTAGCTATGAGGAGAGATTGGGTAAACTGGGCTTGTTCTCCCTGGAAAGACGGAGGATGAGAGGCGACCTAATAGAGGTATACAAAATCATGAAGGGCATAGATAGGGTGAACAGTGGGAAGCTTTTTCCCAGGTCGGAGGTGACGAACACAAGGGGTCACGGGTTCAAGGTGAGGGGGGCAAGGTTCAACACAGAGGGGACGTATTTTACACAGAGGGTGGTGGGGGCCTGGAATGCACTGTCAAGCAAGGTGATTGAGACGGACACACTGGGATCGTTTCAGACTTATCGAGATAGCCACAGGAACAGACTGGGAATAGAGGGATACAAACGAATGGTCTAGTTGGGCACATGAGCGGCACAGGCTTGGAGGGCCGAAGGGCCTGTTTCCTGTGCTGTATTGTCCTGTGACTTTCCCACGAGGGGGGGGCAACATCCTCTCAGGATTTACCCTGCCAAGCCCCCCTTCAGAATCCGACATCTTTCAATGGGATGGCCTCTCATTTCTCTCGACTCCCAATGAGTCGAGTCACTACCGACTTACCCGTTGCCTCTTCAGACAATCCCCTCCCTCCATTACTCAGGACGTGTTGTTCAGCAGTACCTTGTTCGGCCAGAGGGTGGCGGAATGGGTGGAACACATGGTCACCGGAGGCCGGGTCATAGAGATGTATACACAACACGGAAACAGGCCCTTCAGCCTAACTTCTCCCTGCCGACCAGGCTTCAGAAGCTGAGCTGATCCCATTTGCCTGCAGTTGGGCCCATATCCTTCCAAACCTGTCCAAATGTCTATTAAATATTCTAAGAGAAATCACCACTACCGCTCCCTCCGTCAGCTCACTCTGTACACGCGCCACCCTTTGTGTGAAAGAGTTGTCCCTTTGGGTTCCCTTTCCCCTCTCACCTTAGACCTACGCCGTCTAGTTTTGGACATCCCTACCCTGGGGAACGGACAGTTCACCTTATATATATGTACCCCTCATGAGGTTATAGACCTCTAAAAAGGTCATCCCCTCATCCTCCTACGCTCCAGGGAAAAGGTCCCAGCCCATCCAACCTCTCCTTATAATTCAAACCTGGTGAATCTGGTGACAATAATCTCTCCCTCAACGTCAATGTCTTAGCTATGAGGAGAGATTGGGTAGACTGGGGTTGTTCTCCTTGGAAAGACGGAGAATGAGGGGAGATCTAATAGAGGTGTACAAGATTATGAAGGGGATAGATAGGGTGAACAGTGGGAAGCTTTTTCCCAGGTCGGAGGTGACGATCACGAGGGGTCACGGGCTCAAGCTGAGAGGGGCGAAGTATAACTCAGATATCAGAGGGACGTTTTTTTACACAGAGGGTGGTGGGGGCCTGGAATGCGCTGCCAAGTAGGGTGGTGGAGGCAGGCACGCTGACATCGTTTAAGACTTACCTGGATAGTCACATGAGCAGCCTGGGAATGGAGGGATACAAACGATTGGTCTGGTTGGACCAAGGAGCGGCACAGGCTTGGAGGGCCGAAGGGCCCGTTTCCTGTGCTGTACTGTTCTTTGTTGTCAACAAAACAAAGGAGATTGTCATCGACATCAGGAAGCGTAAAGGAGAACATCCCCCTGTCTACATCAACGGGGATGAAGTAGAAAGGGCAGAGAGCTTCAAGTTCCAGATCACCAACAACCTGTCCTGGTCCCCCCACGCCGACTCTATAGGTTAAGAAAGTCCCACCAACCCCTCTACTTTCTCAGGAGACTAAGGAATTTGACATGTCAGCTCCGACTCTCACCAACTTTTACAGATGCCCCATAGAAAGCATCCTTCCTGGTTGTATCACAGCTTGGGTCTGGCTCCTGCTCTGCGCAAGACCGCAAGGAACTACAAAGGGTCGTGAATGTAGCCCAGTCCCATCACGCAAACCAGCCTCCCATCCATTGACTCTGTCTACACTTCCCGCTGCCTCGGGGAAAAGCAGCCAGCATAATCAAGGACCCCCCCACACCCCGGACATTCTCTCTTCCACCTTCTTCCGTCGGGAAAAAGATACAAAAGTCTGAGGTCACGTACCGACCGACTCAAGAACAGCTTCTTCCCTGCTGCTGTCAGACTTTTGAATGGACCTACCTCGCATTAAGTTGATCTTTCTCTACACCCTAGCTGTTGACTGTAACACTACATTCTGCACCCTCTCCTTCTCTATGAACAGTATGCTGTGTCTGTATAGCGCGCAAGAAACAATACTTTTCACTGTATCCCAGTACATGTGACAACAATAAATCAGATAAACCCAATCCGCCCCAGCCCTTCCCCAGACACAGAGGCCAGACACAGAGAGAGGTCTCAAAGAAAATTTTATTTTCGGCACATCTGTGGCCTAATCTAACAGACAGAACTTTCTTTTCCGGAAAGAGGGTGGGTCGGGAGAGAGGGAAGGAGGGAGGGAGAGAGGGGTGTCAGTGCGTTGGCGGATGGAGGGAGGGAGGGGAGGGGGCGAGTGCGCGGGTTAGGAACCAGCAAGCTCTCTGCCCGAGGGTCAGGGGGAGGGGGAGGGAGGGGAGGGGGAGGGAGGGGAGGGGGGGGTGGGGGTGACCAGTGTTAATCGCAGCAGCCTCTGGGATGCCAGGCCGACCTTTACTCCTTGGTGGGATGTAGACGACCAGGTCGACGACCTGTTGCTGTACGCAAACTCATTGTCATACCTGAGAGAGAGACAGACAGAGAATCAGTTAGCGTCCAACTGGGCAACAGTCCTTGCCTCATTATCCATCCCCCTCCCTCTCTCCCACCCCCCCGTCCCCCTCTCCAACCCCCCCCACCCTCCCCCGTCCCCCTCCCTCTCTCCCACCTCCCCCATCCCCCCCCTCTCGCCCACCCCCCATCCCCCCCTCTCTCCCACCCCCCCGTCCCCCTCCCTCTCTCCCACACCCCGTCCCCCTCTCTCTCCCACCCTCCGCCATCCCCCTCCCTCTCTCCCACCCTCCCCCCCCTCTCTCCCACCCTCCCCCGCCCCCCTCCCTCTCCCAGCCTCCCCCGCCCCCCTCCCTCTCCCAGCCTCCCCCGCCCCCCTCCCTCTCCCAGCCTCCCCCGCCCCCCTCCCTCTCCCACCCCCTCCCTCTCCCACCCTCCCCCGCCCCCCTCCCTCTCCACCCTCCCTCTCCCACCCTCCCCCGCCCCCCTCCCTCGTCCCCTCCCTCTCCCACCCTCCCCCTCCCTCTCCCACCCTCCCCCTCCCTCCTCCCCACCCACCCCCGTCCCCCTCCTTCTCTCCCACCACCCCCCGTCCCCCTCCCTCACACCCCCCACCCTCTCACCCCCCACCCCCTCACCCCCCGCCCTCTCACCCCCCCCTCCCTCTCACCACCCCCCCTCCCTCTCAACCCCCCCTCCCTCTCCCTCTCACCGCCCCCCGTCCCTCTCCCACCCTCCCCCCGTCCCTCTCCCACCCTCCCCCCGTCCCCTCTCCCCCTCTCTCCCTCCCACCCTCCCCGTCCCCCTCTCTCCCTCCCACCTCCCCCTCTCTCCCTCCCACCCTCCCCCGTCCCCCTCTCTCCCTCCCACCCTCCCCCGTCCCCCTCCCTCCCACACCCCCCCGTCCCCCTCCCTCCCACACCCCCCCGTCCCACACCCCCCCGTCCCCCTCCCTCCCACACCCCCCCGTCCCCCTCCCTCCCACACCCCCCGTCCCCCTCCCTCCCACCACCCCCCCGTCCCCCTCCCTCCCACCACCCCGTCCCCCTCCCTCCCTCCCACCACCCCGTCCCCCTCCCTCCCTCCCACCACCCCGTCCCCCTCCCTCCCTCCCACCACCCCGTCCCCCTCCCTCCCTCCCACCACCCCGTCCCCCTCCCTCCCTCCCACCACCCCGTCCCCCTCCCCTCCCCTCCCACCACCCCGTCCCCCTCCCTCCCTCCCACCACCCCGTCCCCCTCCCTCCCTCCCACCACCCCGTCCCCCTCCCTCCCTCCCACCACCCCGTCCCCCCCCACCCCGTCCCCCTCCCTCTCTCCCACCCTCCCCGTCCCCCTCCCTCTCTCCCACCCTCCCCGTCCCCCTCCCTCACTCCCACCCTCCCCCGTCCCCCTCCCTCTCTCCCCACCCTCCCCCTCTCCCACCCCCTCTCCCCTCTCTCCCACCCTCCCCCCCTCTCTCCCACCCTCCCCCCCCCTCTCCCCTCTCCCACCCCCCTCTCTCCCACCCCCCCCCCCCCTCTCCCACCCCCCTCTCCTCCCACCCTCCCCCCCCCCTCTCCCACCCCCCTCTCTCCCACCCTCCCCCCCCCCTCTCCCACCCCCTCTCTCCCACCCTCCCCCCTCTCCCCCCCCCCCCCCTCTCCCACCCTCCCCTCCCCCACCCTCCCCCCCCCCTCCCACCCCCCCCCCCCCCTCCCACCCCTCCCACCCCCCTCTCCCACCCTCCCCCCCCCCACTCTCTCCCACCCTCCCCCCCCCCTCTCCCCCCCCCACTCTCTCCCACCCTCCCCCCCCCCCCACTCTCTCCCACCCTCCCCCCCCCCCACTCTCTCTCCCACCCTCCCCCCCCCCCACTCTCTCCCACCCTCCCCCCCCTCCCTCCACCCTCCCCCTCCCTCCCTCCCACCCTCCCCCTCCCCCCCCCTCCCCCGTCCCGCTCCCTCTCTCCCACCCTCCCCCGTCCCCCTCCCTCTCTCCCACCCTCCCCCAATCATGGTTAAGATGCCCTGGTCTCTCACTCTCTCTCGCCCTGTCCCTGCCGTCTCCCCCCCCCCCCTCCGGGACTCTCTCACTCGGACCCCCCCCCGGTCCCGTCCCGTCCCCACCTCTCGGGAGTCACTCACCAGGACACCAGCTTGACAAAGTGATCATTGAGTGCGATTCCAGCGCCAGCATCAAAGATGGAGGAGTGCGTGTCGCCATTGAAGTCCGTGGAAACCACCTGCACAACAGAGGGGCCAACAGCCAATCAGCCAGGGTGCCGAATTCACCGTCAAACAGCCCCCCCCCCCCGCACTGACAAAGTAACCCCCGCCCCCTGGCCCCCGCCCCACGAAACCCCCCCGATCGGCACTCACCTGGTCCTCCGTGTATCCCAGAATTCCCTTCATGGGACCCGCTGCTGCTGCCTTAATGGCCGCCTTGATGTCATCATATTTGGCCTGTTTTGGGGGGGGGGGGGGGGAACAAGGGATAAATATTCAGACAAGTCAGCCTCAGTACATTTCCCCCCCCCTCCCGAAACCCCTCACACAGCGGCTACCTCACCTCCGAGACTCCCTCCCCATCTCCCCACAAGAGGGAGATCCCCCCCCTCAAGTCCCCACAAAAGGGAGGACTCATAGAAACTAGAAGCAGGAGCAGGCCATTCGGCAGGGTGGCACAGTGGTTAGCACTGCTGCTTCACAGCTCCAGGGACCCTGGGTTCCATCCCCGGCTCGGGTCACTGTCTGTGTGGAGTTTGCACATTCTCCCCATGTCTGCGTGGGTTTCCTCCGGGTGCTCCGGTTTCCTCCCACAGTCTGAAAGATGTGAAGTTTAGGGTGCATCGACCGTGCTAAAATTGCCCCTTAGCGTCGGGGGGATTAGCACACTAAATATGTGGGGTGACGGGGAATAGGGCCTGGGTGGGATTGTGGTCGGTGCAGACTCGATGGTCCGAATGGCCTCCTTCTGCCCTGTAGGATTCTATCATTCAACCCTTCCAGTCTGCTCCACCATCTGGTATGAATTCGCGGCTGATCATCAAATTCAACATACCATTCATTATGAATTCACGGCTGATCATCAAATTCAACATCCTGATCCCCCCCCTTCCCCCTACACTATCCCTCCATCCCTTTCGCTCCAAGAGCGATATCTAATATCTTCTCAAAATCTCACAACGTTTTGGCCTCAGCTACTTTCTGTGGGAGTGAATTCCACACATTCACCACCCTCTGGGTGAAGAAGTTTCTCCTCACCTCAGTCCTAAAAGGTTTCCCCCTTATCCTCAAACTATGACCCCCCTAGTTCTGGACTCCCCCCACCATCGGGAACATTCTTTCTGAATCTACCCTGTCTAATCCTGTTAGAATTTTATAAGTTTCTATGAGATCCCCTCTCACTCTTCTAAACTCCAGTGAATATAATCCTAACCGACTTAGTCTCTCCTCACATGACAGACCTGCCATCCCAGGAATCAGCCTGGGAAACCTTCGCTGTGCTCCCTCTAGAACAAGGACATCCTTCCTCAGATACGGAGACCAGAACTGTACACAATACTCCAGGTGTGGCCTCACCAACACCCTGTACAATTGCAGCAAAACATCCCTATCCCTCTACTCCAATCCTCTCGCTATGAAGGCCAACATACCGTTTGCCTTCTTTACTGCCTACTGTATCTGCACGCTTACTCTCAGCGACTGATGCACGAGGACTCCAAGGTCTCGCTGAGTATCCGCCTCTCTCAATCCACACCCATTCAGGTAATAATCTGCCTTCCTATCATTGCTACCAAGGTGGATAACCTCACATCGATCCACATTATGCTGTATCTGCCGTGCAGATACCCACACACTCAGCCTGTCCAAGGTGGATAACCTCACATTGATCTGTATCTGCCCCTCAATCAGCCTGTGCTTGCTCTCAGTGACTCCCCCCACCCTCCCGCGGCCCCTCACGGGGGAATCCCCCACTCCACGCACCCCCCACAGCAGTGGGGAGTCTCCCCCACCCCCCGCGACCCCATCCCCCAGCGACGGGGGACACTCACGGGCTTGGACAGCCGGCAGGTCAAGTCAACCACAGACACATTGGGAGTGGGGACCCGGAACGCCATCCCGGTCAGCTTCCTGCAAAAGACAAAAAAAAACACAGACGGCAGTCATCGATCTGGAACGTTCTGCGGCCCTCCGTCATTCCCCGACCCAGGAACCGTGCCCCTGGCCCTCCAGGTAACCCGGGAACTCCAGGTACCCCCGGCCCTCCAATCCGGAAACTCCACCCCCCCCCCCCCTCCACATCGCCCCACCCAGAATCCCGCCCTAGCTCCAGTCAGCGTCCCCATCCATTCCCCCCCCCCAGGGTCCGAGCTTACCCTCCCCTGCCACACACGCTCGCCCTCCATCCCCTCCTCTGCCCCCACTCACCCGTTGAGCTCGGGGATGACTTTGCCCACTGCCTTGGCAGCGCCCGTGGAGGCAGGAATGATGTTCTGGTGGGCCCCTCTGCCATCACGCCACAGCTTTCCTGATGGACCGTCCACTGTCTTCTGGGTGGCCGTGACAGCATGGACAGTGGTCTGAGACACAGAGAGAGAGAGTTACAGAAACACGCATGCACACACACACAGAAACACGCACACACACACACAGAAACACGCACACACACACAGAAACACGCACACACACACACAGAAACACGCACACACACACACAGAAACACGCACACACACACACAGAAACACGCACACACACACACAGAAACACGCACACACACACACAGAAACACGCACACACACACACAGAAACACGCACACACACACAGAAACACGCACACACACACAGAAACACGCACACACACACAGAAACACGCACACACACACAGAAACACGCACACACACACAGAAACACGCACACACACACAGAAACACGCACACACACACAGAAACACGCACACACACACAGAAACACGCACACACACACAGAAACACGCACACACACACAGAAACACGCACACACACACAGAAACACGCACACACACACAGAAACACGCACACACACACAGAAACACGCACACACACACAGAAACACGCACACACACACAGAAACACGCACACACACACAGAAACACGCACACACACACAGAAACACGCACACACACACAGAAACACGCACACACACACAGAAACACGCACACACACACAGAAACACGCACACACACACAGAAACACGCACACACACACAGAAACACGCACACACACACAGAAACACGCGCACACACACAGAAACACGCGCACACACACAGAAACACGCGCACACACACAGAAACACGCGCACACACACAGAAACACGCGCACACACACAGAAACACGCACACACACACAGAAACACGCACACACACACAGAAACACGCACACACACACAGAAACACGCACACACACACAGAAACACGCACACACACACAGAAACACGCACACACACACAGAAACACGCACACACACACAGAAACACGCACACACACACAGAAACACGCACACACACACAGAAACACGCACACACACACAGAAACACGCACACACACACAGAAACACGCACACACACACAGAAACACCACTGAGACACTCACCATTAGAGCCTCAACGATCCCAAACTTGTCGTTGATAACTTTGGCCAGAGGAGCGAGGCAGTTCGTGGTACAGGAGGCATTACTGCAGAGACCAGAGAGGATGATGAGACATAGGGGGAGAGAGAGAGAGAGGTACACACACACACACACACGCCGCTTGCTTGAGGGGTCACTCACCTGACGATGGTCATGCTCTTGTCAAACTTTTCATGGTTGACGCCAACCACAAACATGGGAGCATCGGCGGACGGTGCGGAGATGATCACCCGCTTGGCACCCCCCTTTAGATGGGCCTGTGGAGAGAGAGACAGGAGTCAGAGAGCACAGGCCGGCCGGGAAGGGGGAAGAATATCGCACTGCGCCCGGCACTGGCTGCATACTCACCGAAGCCTTCTCGATGGTGGTGAAAACACCGGTGGATTCCACTACGTAATGAGCCCCCGCCTCACCCCACTTGATGTTGGCCGGGTCGCGCCTGGGAGGGGAGGGGGGAAAAAGAAACAGAGGCACAAGAGACTGGTTGGAGCACTGATCGACTGGGGGAGGCTTCGCCAGCCCAACATGCAACACACGACACACAATATTCTGTTCCCCTCCCTTCCCCCCGGAACCCTATCCCATTCCAAACCACCCCCCCCCCCCCAAACCAGACCAACCCCAGACCTAAACCACCCCCCACAACCCCAGCCCCCGACCCGCCGCCCTCCAGCCCCAAACACCCCTACTCCAGCCATCACGAAAACCGTGTATGGTTTTGGTCTCATTTTCCCTGGGGTTTTGGTTTTCTAAGGCACTACAGATAAGGCACTGACTGACATTTGTCGTTATTTGAACAGCACACCTATAGAACAGTACAGCACAGAGCAGGCCCTTCGGCCCACGATGTTGTGCCGAGCTTTGTCTGAAACCAAGATCAAGCTATCCCACTCCCTATCATCCTGGTGTGCTCCATGTGCCTATCCAATAACCGCTTAAATGTTTCTAAAGTGTCTGACTCCACTATCACTGCAGGCAGTCCATTCCACACCCCAACCACTCTCTGCGTAAAGAACCTACCTCTGATATCCTTCCTGTATCTCCCACCATGAACCCTATAGTTATGCCCCCTTGTAATAGCTCCATCCACCCGAGGAAATAGTCTTTGAACGTTCACTCTATCGATCCCCTTCATCATTTTATAAACCTCTATTAAGTCTCCCCTCAGCCTCCTCCGCTCCAGAGAGAACAGCCCTAGCTCCCTCAACCTTTCCTCATAAGACCTACCCTCCAAACCAGGCAGCATCCTGGTAAATCTCCTCTGCACTCTTTCCAGCGCTTCCACATCCTTCTAATAGTGAGGTGACCAGAACTGCACACAATATTCCAAATGTGGTCTCACCAAGGTCCTGTACAGTTGCAGCATAACCCCACGGCTCTTAAACTCCAACCCCCTGTTAATAAAAGCGAACACACTATAGTCCTTCTTCACAGCTCTATCCACTTGAGTGGCAACCTTTAGAGATCTGTGGATATGAACCCCAAGATCTCTCTGTTCCTCCACAGTCTTCAGAACCCTGCCTTTGACCCTGTAATCCACATTTAAATTAGTCCTACCAAAATGAATCACCTCGCACTTATCAGTGTTAAAATCCATCTGCCATTTTTCGGCCCAGCTCTGCATCCTATACTAATTGACTATATTACCAAATAAAACCAGGTAATAGTTAGGAAGGAGTTATTCAGTTTGTTAATAGTAAATTCGTTCACCATTAAGTTACATAAATAAATGGGTGGCACAGCAGGTTAGCGCTGCTACCTCACAGCGCCAGGGGCCCGGGTTCGATTCCCGGCTCGGGTCACTGTCTGTGCGGAGTCTGCACGTTCTCCCCGTGTCTGCGTGGGTTTCCTCCGGGTGCTCCGGTTTCCTCCCCCAGTCCGAAAGACGTATGGGTTAGGTGGGTTGGCCGTGGTAAATTGTCCCTTGGTGTCCAAAGATGTGCAGGTTGGGTGGATTGGCCATGCTAAATTGTCCCTTAGTGTCCAAAGATGTGCGGGTTGGGTGGATTGGCCATGCTAAATTGTCCCTTAGTGTCCAAAGATGTGCAGGTTGGGTGGATTGGCCATGCTAAATTGTCCCTTGGTGTCCAAAGATGTGCGGGTTGGGTGGATTGGCCATGCTGAATTGTCCCTTAGTGTCCAAAGATGTGCGGGTTGGGTGGATTGGCCATGCTGAATTGTCCCTTAGTGTCCAAAGATGTGCGGGTTGGGTGGATTGGCCATGCTAAATTGTCCCTTGGTGTCCAAAGATGTGTGGGTTGGGTGGATTGGCCATGCTGAATTGTCCCTTAGTGTCCAAAGATGTGCGGGTTGGGTGGATTGGCCATGCTAAATTGTCCCTTGGTGTCCAAAGATGTGTGGGTTGGGTGGATTGGCCATGCTAAATTGTCCCTTGGTGTCCAAAGATGTGCGGGTTGGGTGGATTGGCCATGGTAAATTGTCCCTTCGTGTCAGGGGAATTAGCAGAGTAAGTGTGTCGGATTATGGGGGTCAGGCCTGACATGATGGGCCAAATGGCCTCCTTCTGTACTGTAGGGATTCTATAAATGATTCTTAAAACAAGAGAATAGTTTACACAAAGAACAAAGAAAATTACAGCACAGGAACAGGCCCTTCGGCCCTCCAAGCCTGCACCGACCATGCTGCCCCAACTGAACTAAAGCCCCCTATCCTTCCGGGGACCGTATCCCTCTATTCCCATCCTATTCATGTATTTGTCAAGATGCCCCTTAAAAGTCACTACCGTATCCGCTTCCACTCCCTCCCCCGGCAACGAGTTCCAGGCACCCACCACCCTCTGTGTAAAAAACTTGCCTCGTACATCTCCTTTAAACCTTGCCCCTCGCACCTTAAACCTGTGCCCCCGAGTAACTGACTCTTCCACCCTGGGGAAAAAGCTTCTGACTATCCACTCTGTCCATGCCCCTCATAATCTTGTAGACTTCTATCAGGTCGCCCCTCAACCTCCGTCGCTTCAGTGAGAACAAACCAAGTTTCTCCAACCGCTCCTCATAGCTAATGCCCTCCATACCAGGCAACATCCTGGTAAATCTTTTCTGTACCCTCTCCAAAGCCTCCACATCCTTCTGGTAGTGTGGCGACCAGAATTGAACACTATATTCCAAGTGCGGCCTAACTAAGGTTTTGTAAAGCTGCAACATGACTTGCCAATTTTTAAACTCAATGCCCCGGCCGATGAAGGCAAGCATGCCGTATGCCTTCTTGACTACCTTCTCCACCTGCGATATATGTGAATGCAGCAAGGGAATTAAACCAGTAACTGGGAAGTTGTGAGGAACAGAGGGACCTTGGCGTGTTTGTCCACAGATCTCTCTGCAGGCGGAAAGGCAGGTTAATAGGGTGGTGGGAAAGGCACACTCGCCTTTATCAATCCGGGGTATCGATTACAACAGCAGAGAGGACATGATGGAGTTGTATGGAGCTTTGGTGAGGCCACACCTGGAGTACTGAGTGCAGTTCTGGTCGCCACATTATAGGAAGGACGTGATCGCACTGGAGGGGGTGCAGAGGAGATTCACCAGGATGCTGCCTGGGATGGAGCGTTTCAGTTCTGAAGAGAGGTCGGGTAGGCTTCTCGTATATAGAGAGAGAGGAGAGAGATCTGGCAGGTGGCAGCTGATCTCCCTCTTTTGTCCCACTGCCCCCTTCTTTTATCCCCGTGATGACCTACCAATATTTCCCCACAATAGGATTGCTCCGAGCTTGTCAAAACCATTCACATAAGAAATAGGAGCAGGAGTAGGCCATCTAGCCCCTCGAGCCTGCCCCACCATTCAATAAGATCATGGCTGATCTGAAGTGGATCAGTTCCACTTACCCACCTGATCCCCATAACCCCTAATTCCCTTACCGATCAGGAATCCATCTATCCGTGATTTAAACATATTCAGCGAGGTAGCCTCCACCACCTCAGTGGGTAGAGAATTCCAGAGATTCACCACCCTCTGAGAGAAGAAGTTCCTCCTCATCTCTGTCCTAAACTGACCACCCCTTTATTTTGAGGCTGTGCCCTCTCGTTCTGGTTTCCTTTCTAAGTGGAAAGAATCTCTCCACCTCTACCCTATCCAGCCCCTTCATTATCTTATAGGTCTCTATAAGATCCCCGCTCAGCCTTCTAAATTCCAACGAGTACAAACCCAATCTGCTCAGTCTCTCCTCATAATCAACACCCCTCATCCCTGGTATCAACCTGGTGAACCTTCTCTGCACTCCCTCCAAGGCCAATATATCCGTCCGCAAATAAGGGGACCAATACTGCACACAGTATTCCAGCTGCGGCCTCACCAATGCCCTGTACAGATGCAGCAAGACATCTCTGCTTTTATATTCTATCCCCCTTGCGATATAGGCCAACATCCCATTTGCCTTCTTGATCACCTGTTGCACCTGCAGACTGGGTTTTTGCGACTCATGCACAAGGACCCCCAGGTCCCTCTGCACAGCAGCATGTTGTAATTTGTTTCCATTTAGATACTAATCCAATTTGCTATTATTTCTTCCAAAGTGAATAACCTCGCATTTGTCAACGTTATACTCCATCTGCCAGATTCTCGCCCACTCACTCAGCCTGTCCAAATCTCTCTGCAGACCTTCTACATCCTCCACACGATTCACTTTTCCACTTATCTTTGTGTCGTCTGCAAACTTTGTTACCCTACACTCCGTCCCCTCCTCCAGATCGTCTATATGAATGGTAAATAGTTGAGGCCCGAGTACCGATCCCTGCGGCACGCCACTAGTCACCATCTGCCAACCAGAAAAGCACCCATTTATTCCGACTTATTAGATTTAAATTTAATAGGTTCTTGGTATCCAAGTGCCTGATTCAAATTGATTGGCTAAATTCGAAAGCCATAAAAATCTCCAAGCACAGAAAAAGTGCCACCTTTTAACTTCCTACCTCCTAGCCTATAACTACTCTGGCTCGTATTGCCAACTTGGACAAAGGCCCGGGATCCCTTTAGTTAGCAAAATTCATATCAGAATGTATCTGGTGGAGAGAACACACATTGAACCCATCTGTTACTGTTGCAATCACTGCCCAGACACAGATTAGATATGCCCTTGGACGCAGGAACACCATATCTATATTCGGCTTGGCAGTGAGAACACCTACTTTGACCCCTGCGGTAGTGTCTAGCTGGCAACAGGGAAGTAGCTGTAGCCAAGAAGAGAGTTAGCATCCGGGTTTTATGGACAAACGGAATACCATCATGCTTGGAAGGTACAATGCTGACAGAGATTTGGACTGATGTGTGTATACGAAAATTAAATTAATTCTAAACTAATGAAGGGCGGGGAATCTGATAAAGAAAACGTTCTGTTTTTTTTTTTAAAAAACTGATAACTTTAGAACTTGCCCGAGAGGTCTGGGTATTCTGAATCGGAGACCATCGAAATATCTTCTCCCTAATCTTTAATAAAGTTTTAGCTTTTGTACCGTGACACTGGTTTCCTGAATGTAATTGCTATCTTGTCAAAAACCCCGCGAGCAGTCTCCTTACTTGAGAAAGGATATACTGGCACTGGAGGGGGTGCAGAGGAGATTCACTGGGTTGATTCCGGAGTTGAGAGGGTTGGCTTATGAGGAGAGACTGAGTAGACTGGGGCTATACTCATTGGAATTCAGAAGAATGACTGGAGATCTTATAGAAACAAATAAGATTATGGAGGGAATAGATAAGATAGAAGCAGGGAGGTTGTTTCCACTGGCAGGTGAAACTGGAACTAGGGGGCACGGCCTCAAAATAAGGGGGAGCAGATTTAGGACTGAGTTGAGGAGGAACTTCTTCACACAAAGGGTTGTGAATCTGTGGAATTCCTGCCCAGTTGAGGCTACCTCATTGAATGTTCTTCAAGGCAAGGATAGATAGATTTTTGAAGGAATTAAGGGTTATGGTGAGCGGGCGGGTAAGTGGAGCTGAGTCCACGGAAAGATCAGCCGTGATCTTATTGAATGGCGGAGCAGGCTCGAGGGGCCAGACGGCCGACTCCTGCTCCTAGTTCTTATGTCCCAAACACCCAGAGCAAACCTCCGTCCCCACACACAGCTCCAGGCCGGGCATCGACTCACTCCTGAAAGACGGCGACAGGTTTCCCATTGATGACGAGTTTTCCATTCTCAGCTTTGACCTCTCCCTTGAAGACACCGTGTGTAGAGTCATATTTAAACATGTACACCTGAGGGAGAGAGCGAGACAGAGAGGCCATGAGACAGAGCGGGAGAGAGACAGACAGAGAGACAGAGATAGAGAGACACAGGGAGAGAGAGAGAGAGAGAGAGAGAGAGCGCGAGAGACAAAGACAGAGAGAGAGAGAGAGACAGGGAGAGAGAGAGTGCGAGAGACACAGACAGAGAGAGAGAGAGAGACAGGGAGAGAGAGAGAGAGTGCGAGAGACACAGACACAGAGAGAGAGAGAGAGAGAGAGAGAGAGCGCGAGAGACACAGACAGAGAGAGAGAGAGAGAGACAGAGAGAGAGAGTGCGAGAGACACAGACACAGAGAGAGAGAGAGACAGGGAGAGAGAGAGAGAGTGCGAGAGACACAGACACAGAGAGAGAGAGAGAGAGCGCGAGAGACACAGACAGAGAGAGAGAGAGAGACAGAGAGAGAGAGTGCGAGAGACACAGACAGAGAGAGAGAGAGACAGAGAGAGAGAGAGAGAGAGTGCGAGAGACACAGACACAGAGAGAGAGAGAGAGAGAGACAGGGAGAGAGAGAGAGTGCGAGAGACACAGACACAGAGAGAGAGAGAGATTGAGAGACTCACCATGTAGTTGACATCGATGAAGGGGTCGTTAATTGCGACAATTTCAACCTTGCCATTGGCGATGGCTGCCCTGGTCACCAGACGGCCAATACGCCCGAATCTGTGAGCGAGAGAGAGAGCATCGATAAACACTCAAACATTCACTGTACAGACCTGTACCAACCCCAAACTAATCCCACTGCCCCGCTCTCCCCAAACTAATCCCACTGCCCCGCTCTCTCCCCATAGCCCTGTATCAATCCCAAACTGATCCCACTGCCCCGCTCTCTCCCCATAGCCCTGTATCAATCCCAAACTGATCCCACTGCCCCGCTCTCTCCCCATAGCCCTGTATCAATCCCCAAACAAATCCCATTGCCCCGCTCTCTCCCCATAACCCTGTATCAATCCCCAAACTAATCCCACTGCCCCGCTCTCTCCCCATAGCCCTGTATCAATCCCCAAACTAATCCCACTGCCCCACTCTCTCCCCACAGCCCAGTATCAATCCCAAACTAATCCCACTGCCCCACTCTCTCCCCATAGCCCTGTATCAATCCCCAAACTAATCCCACTGCCCCGCTCTCCCCATACCCCTGTATCAATCCCCAAACTAATCCCACTGTCCCGCTCTCTCCCCATAGCCCTGTATCAATCCCCAAACTAATCCCACTGCCCCGCTCTCTCCCCATACCCCTGTATCAATCCCCAAACTAATCCCACTGCCCCACTCTCTCCCCATAGCCCTGTATCAATCCCCAAACTAATCCCACTGCCCCGCTCTCCCCAAACTAATCCCACTGCCCCGCTCTCTCCCCATAGCCCTGTATCAATCCCAAACTGATCCCACTGCCCCGCTCTCTCCCCATAGCCCTGTATCAATCCCAAACTGATCCCACTGCCCCGCTCTCTCCCCATAGCCCTGTATCAATCCCCAAACAAATCCCATTGCCCCGCTCTCTCCCCATAACCCTGTATCAATCCCCAAACTAATCCCACTGCCCCGCTCTCTCCCCATAGCCCTGTATCAATCCCCAAACTAATCCCACTGCCCCACTCTCTCCCCATAGCCCAGTATTAATCCCAAACTAATCCCACTGCCCCGCTCTCTCCCCATAGCCCTGTATCAATCCCCAAACAAATCCCACTGCCCCGCTCTCTCCCCATAGCCCTGTATCAATCCCCAAACTAATCCCACTGCCTCACTCTCTCCCCATAGCCCAGTATCAATCCCAAATTAATCCCACTGCCCCGCTCTCTCCCCATAGCCCTGTATCAATCCCAAACTAATCCCACTGCCCCGCTCTCTCCCCATAGTCCTGTATCAATCCCCAAACTAATCCCACTGCCCCCGCTCTCTCCCTATAGCCCTGTATCAATCCCCAAACTAATCCCACTGCCTCACTCTCTCCCCATAGCCCAGTATCAATCCCAAATTAATCCCACTGCCCCGCTCTCTCCCCATAGCCCTGTATCAATCCCAAACTAATCCCACTGCCCCACTCTCTCCCCATAGTCCTGTATCAATCCCCAAACTAATCCCACTGCCCCGCTCTCTTCCCATAGCCCTGTATCAATCCCCAAACTAATCCCACTGCCCCGCTCTCTCCCCATAGCCCTGTATCAATCCCCAAACTAATCCCACTGCCCCGCTCTCTCCCCATAGCCCTGTATCAATCCCCAAACTAATCCCACTGCCCCGCTCTCTCCCCATAGCCCTGTATCAATCCCCAAACTAATCCCACTGCCCCGCTCTCTCCCCATAGCCCTGTATCAATCCGCAAACTAATCCCACTGCCCCGCTCTCTCCCCATAGCCCTGTATCAATCCCCAAACTAATCCCACTGCCCCGCTCTCTCCCCATAGCCCTGTATCAATCCCCAAACTAATCCCACTGCCCCGCTCTCTCCCCATAGCCCTGTATCAATCCCCAAACTAATCCCACTGCCCCGCTCTCTCTCTCCCCTGTATCCATGTTATCTGGGGTCTCCCTCTTTCGGCACTGCATTCAAAGTCCAACAGATAAATCTTATTGTTTGAGTTAACAATTAACTTTGACAGATAGAGGTTCCCCGACACCCCCCCCAACCCTGTACCAGACTCTCGCAAGATTCTCTCCAAGTAAAAGCTTTGAGTTTTAACCAATGAGGAAAAAAACACACACACTAATCAGCGAGAGGACGACCGAACAGGGAGAAGGGACAGAGAAGGCCATTCTGCCCATTCAACCCTTTCTGGCCCTTCACTACACCTGTTCCCACCCTTCCCACACTTCATGGTCAGAAGAAGGGATGGATTCCCCTCAGAAAAATCATTTTGAAGCGCCATTAAAAGACTGCGGACAAATCTGATGGCCCGCAAAAAACAAAAAAAGAGAAATTTGCGTTAAAGCAGATTCTTACCAACCGGTTCAAACACCCACTCTAAAGATGTGTGGGTTGGGTGGATTGGCCATGCTAAATTGTCCCTTAGTGTCCAAAGATGTGCGGGTTGGGTGGATTGGCCATGCTAAATTGTCCCTTAGTGTCCAAAGATGTGCGGGTTGGGTGGATTGGCCATGCTAAATTGTCCCTTAGTGTCCAAAGATGTGCGGGTTGGGTGGATTGGCCATGCTAAATTGTCCCTTAGTGTCCAAAGATGTGCGGGTTGGGTGGATTGGCCATGCTAAATTGTCCCTTAGTGTCCAAAGACGCGCAGGTTGGGTGGATTGGCCATGCTAAATTCACTGGGTTTCGCGGATGGGGAAGGCCTGGTTAAGTGAGTCAGTGCAGTCTCGATGGGCCGAACAGCCTCCTTCTGCACAGGAAGGAATCTACGGAGGATCAGAACAAGTTTGTCGGGGCTGGAGGGGGTTACAGAGATAGGGAGGGGGTACAGGGGGCTGGAGGAGGTTACAGAGATAGGGAGGAGGTGTAGGGGGCTGGAGGGGGTTACAGAGATAGAGAGGGGGTACAGGGGGCTGGAGGAGGTTACAGAGATAGGGAGGGGGTGTAGGGGGCTGGAGGGGGTTACAGAGATAGGGAGGGGGTACAGGGGGCTGGAGGAGGTTACAGAGATAGGGAGGAGGTGTAGGGGGCTGGAGGAGGTTACAGAGATAGGGAGGGGGTGTAGGGGCTGGAGGAGGTTACAGAGATAGGGATGGGGTGTAGGGGCTGGAGGTGGTTACAGAGATAGGGAGGGGGTGTAGGGGCTGGAGGAGGTTAGAGATAGCGAGGGGGTGTAGGGGCTGGAGGAGGTTAGAGATAGGGAAGGGGTGTAGGGGCTGGAGGAGGTTACAGAGATAGGGAGGGGTGTAGGGGCTGGAGGGGGTTACAGAGATAGGGAGGGGTGTAGGGGGCTGGAGGAGGTTACAGAGATAGGGAGGGGTGTAGGGGCTGGAGGAGGTTACAGAGATAGGGAGGGGGTGTAGGGGCTGGAGGAGGTTACAGAGATAGGGAGGGGGTGTAGTGGCTGGAGGAGGTTACAGAGATAGGGAGGGGGTGTAGGGTGCTGGAGGGGGTTACAGAGATAGGGAGGGGGTGTAGGGGCTGGAGGGGGTTACAGAGATAGGGATGGGGTGTAGGGGCTGGAGGAGGTTACAGAGATAGGGAGGGGGTGTAGGAGGTTAGAGATAGGGAGGGGGTGTAGGGGCTGGAGGAGGTTAGAGATAGGGAAGGGGTGTAGGGGCTGGAAGAGGTTACAGAGATAGGGAGGGGTGTAGGGGCTGGAGGAGGTTACAGAGATAGGGAGGGGTGCAGGGGCTGGAGGAGGTTACAGAGATAGGGAGGGGGTGTAGGGTGCTGGAGGAGGTTACAGAGATAGGGAGGGGCGTAGGGGCTGGAGGAGGTTAGAGATAGGGAAGGGGGGTTACAGAGATAGGGAGGGTGTGTAGGGGGCTGGAGGAGGTTAGAGATAGGGAAGGGTGTAGGGGGTGGAGGAGGTTACAGAGATAGGGAGGGGGTGTAGGGGCTGGAGGAGGTTACAGAGATAGGGAGGGGTTGGAGATTCAGCAGTCGGATCGGAATGCTAATCTCTTGCTGAGGTCGGCGCTGTAACACTCGCTGACCTTTCTCACGGTGGAACCCTAGCCCAGGGTCGGGCTATCATTTACAGGTTCCCCGCCTGTCTGCACTCGATCCCAGGAGACTGCCACCACCTCCCCACGCCCTCCGCCGACAGTCCCGGCTAAAATTAGTCACCCAGACAGCGAGTGACAGACACCCCCCCCAACCTCAGGACGCTGAGAATATCCCCGGCTGTCCCACACTGACAGATACCAGAGAAGGTCAGGTTCCAGCACCTGGCCCATCTCCCCAAACCTTCCCCACGCCACAGAGATTGACACAGACTCTGATACCGAGGCTGTGTGAGAGAGGGAGGGAGGGGAGTGGGAGAGGGAGTGAGTGTGTGAGAGAGAGAGAGAGAGAGAGAGAGAGTGTGAGAGAGAGAGAGAGAGAGAGGGAGGGAGAGAGGGGAGTGGGAGTGTGAGAGAGTGTGTGAGAGAGAGGAGGGAGAGAGGGGAGTGGGAGTGTGAGTGAGTGAGTGAGTGTGTGTGAGAGAGAGAGAGAGAGAGTGTGAGAGAGAGAGGGAGGGAGAGAGGGGAGTGTGTGAGAGAGAGAGAGTGTGAGAGAGAGAGAGAGGGGAGAGAGAGAGAGGGGAGAGAGAGAGGGAGAGTGTGTGTGTGTGCGAGAGAGAGAGGGGGAGAGAGAGAGAGACAGGGGAGTCTGAGAGAGAGAGAGGGAGGGAGAGAGGGGAGTGGGAGTGAGTGTGAGAGAGTGTGTGTGAGAGAGAGAGGGAGGGAGAGAGGGGAGTGGGAGTGTGAGATGGAGAGAGAGAGAGAGTGTGTGAGTGAGAGGGAGGGAGAGTGAGAGAGAGAGGGGGAGTGTGTGTGAGTGAGAGAGGGAGACTGTGAGAGTGAGGGAGAGAGAGAGAGAGAGGGGGAGAGTGTGTGTGAGTGAGAGAGAGAGAGAGAGAGGGGAGAGTGTGTGAGAGAGGGGGAGGGAGAGTGTGAGAGAGAGAGGGGGAGAGTGTGTGTGAGAGAGAGAGAGAGAGAGAGAGAGTGGGAGAGTGTGTGAGAGATAGACAGAGGGAGGGGGAGAGTCTGTGTGTGTGCGCGGCGCGCGGAGAGAGAGAGAGAGAAAGAGGGGGGGGGGGGTTCGTGGGCATGTGAGAGATTGACTGGAAACGGATTGTGATCTCAGACACTCCCTCCAGCATCTAGAGACGGTCTCGAACCTGTAGTTTGGGGATGGGAGAGGGGAGGGCGGGATGGGAGAGGGGGAGCGCGGGATGGGAGAGGGGGAGCGCGGGATTAGACGGGGGTTATCCCAACTGCAGAGACTGCGGGGGGACAGAAGAGACGACATCTGGAACCTTATTCAGCACCAACCACAAGAACAGATGCTGGGGGGGGGGGAGACAGGAGATTCTCTTAACCCTCGAGATAAACCACCAGGGGATCGGTACCTTTGGGAGCAGAAATGGGGCTGATTCACCCCCTCCCTAACCCCAGGGGTCACTGGACAGGGACCGGGAGCAGGAATGGGGCTGATTCACCCCCTCCCTAACCCCAGGGATCACCGGACAGGGATCGGGAGCAGGAATGGGGCTGATTCGTTGCAACTCTACAAGACCTTGGTACGGCCACATTTGGGAATACTGTGTACAATCCTGGTTGCCCTGAAGGATATCTTTAAACTGGGAAAGGGAGCAAAAACAGACTTACAAGGGACGTTACTGGGACTGGAAGGTTTGAATTATAAAAAGGAGAGGCTGGGACTTTTTTCCCCTGGGGCCTGGGAGGATGACGAGGTGACCTTGTAGAAGGACTCATGAAGGGCACAGATTAGGTGAACTGTCTGCTCCCAGGGTAGGGTGTCCAAAACTAGAGGGCTTAGGTTTAAGATGAGGGGGGAAAGGGAACTCAAGGGGTTAACTTTTTCCACACAGAGCGTGGTGCCTGTATGGAATGAGCTGCCAGAGGGAGTGGTGGAGACCGGTACAGTTACAACATTTAATAGACATCCGGGCAGGTACATAGATGGGAAAGGTTTAGAGGGATGATGACACGGCGGCCTCACAGCGCCAGGGACCCGGGTTCGATTCCCCGCCTCGGGTCACTGTCTGTGCGGAGTCTGCACGTTCTCCCCGTGTCTGCGCGGGTTTTCCTCCGGGAGCTCCGGCTTCCTCCCACAGTCTGGTTAGGGTGGATTGGCCGTGCTAAATTCTCTCTCTGTGTTACCCGAACAGGAGTGTGGCAACTAGGGGATTCTCACAGTAACTTCATCGCAGTGTTAATGTGAGCCGACTTGTGACACTAATAAATAAACTTTATGAAAGAAATGCTTTGTCTGTACAATACTTTTCACCGTATCCCAAGACTGGGACTTTTTGTCTCTGGAGCGTAGGAGGCTGAGGGGTGATCTTATAGAGGTCTATAAAATAATGAGGGGCACAGATCAGCGAGATAGTCAATATCTTTCCCCAAAGGTAGGGGAGTCTAAAACGAGAGGGCATAGGTTTAAGGTGAGAGATACAAAAGTGTCCAGAGGGGCAATTTTTTCCACGCAGAGGGTGGTGAGTGTCTGGAACGAGCTGCCAGAGGTAGTAGTAGAGGTGGGGACAATTTTGTCTTTTAAAAAACATTTAGTTACATGGGTACGATGGGTATAGAGGGATACGGGCCAAATGCGGGCAATTGGGACTAGCTTAGTGGTTAATAAAAAGGGGCAGCATGGACAAGTTGGGCCGAAGGGCCTGTTTCCATGCTGTAAACCTCTATGAGGCAATAATAACTCGAATATCAAGCTGATCTCTCTCTACACCCTAGCTGTGACTGTAACACTGCACTCTGCACCCTCTCCTTTCCTTCTCTATGAACGGTATGCTTTGTCTGTACAGTGCGCAAGAAACAATTTAAAGTTAAAAGTCTATTTATTCGTCATAAGTGGGCTTACATTAACGCCGCAATGAAGTTACTGTGAGAATCCCCCTAGTTGCCACACTCCTGTTCGGGTTACACCGAGGGAGAATTTAGCACGGCCAAAGCGGGGCAGGCTCGAGGGGCGAGATGGCCTACTCCTGCTCCTATTTCTTATGTTCAATGCACCCTAACCCGCACAGTCTTTCAGACTGTGGGAGGAAACCCACGCAGACACGGGGAGAACGTGCAGACTCCGCACAGACAGTGACCCGAGGCCGGGAATCGAACCCGGGTCCCTGGCGCTGTGAGGTAGCAGCGCTAACCACTGTGCCACGCCCAACTGTATGCCAATACATCAAATATTAAGTTGATCTTTCTCTACACCCCTAGCTGTGACTGTAACACTACACTCTGCACCCTCTCCTTTCCTTCTCTATGAACGGTATGCTTTGTCTGTCTAGCGCGCAGGAAACAATACTTTTCACTGTATCCCAGTACATGTGACAATATTAAATCACATCCAGTTGACTGGAGAAGTGAATGAAGATCTACAATGAATGAATGAGGCTTTGTTCCGCATCAGAAACGGTTTGAAGGACTAGTCGCCTGCAGTTGCTGGGACTGACAGCTGGCAAAGCGGGAGTCTATTCATAGTGAGGCCCTCAGGCAGGAGGAGATCTGTGTGCAGCTCCTCCCCCAGCTGTCCAGCCCCCATTCCCGAGGCAGGTGCTCCAAACAAAAAAAAGGGGGTGGAGAAGAGGTGGGCGCTGGTCTGAGGCACAGCGGGGATGGGGGAAGGGGAACATAGCTGTGCTCGGATTAGGAGCAGCCACCTCCTCTCCCCCCCCCCCCCCCCTCTCCCTCCCACCGACCTCAGAGACCTGGAGACAGCACGTCGAGGGGGAGGGGGGAGGGATACTGGGCAAAGTACGTGGTCCATGTCAGCTCCACACACATACTACAGGATGTGAGTCACAGAGAGAGAGAGAGACTGGCGGAGAGAGAGAGGGGAGAGAGAGAGAGAGGGAGAAGAGACTGGCTGAGCGAGGGGGATGGGGAGACTGGCAGAGAGAGAGAATCATAGAAACCCTACAGCACAGAAAGAGGCCATTCGGCCCATCGAGTCTGCACCAACCGCAATCCCACCCAGGCCCTACTCCCATATCCCTACATACTTTACCCGCTAATCCCTCTAACCTGCACATCTCAGGACACTAAGGGGCAATTTTTAGCACGGCCAATCAACCTAACCCGCACATCTTTGGACTGTGGGAGGAAACCGGAGCACCCGGAGGAAACCCATGCAGACACGGGGAGAATGTGCAAACTCCACACAGACAGTGACCCGAGGCTGGGAATCAAACCCAGGTCCCTGGAGCTGTGAAGCAGCAGTGCTAACCACTGTGCTACCCTAGAGGGGGAGACTGGCAGAGAGAGAGAGAGAGAGAGACTGGCAGAGAGAGAGAGAGGGGGAGACTGGCAGAGAGAGAGAGACTGGCAGAGAGAGGGAGAGAGAGAGACTGGCAGAGATAAAATGGTTCATTAACCCCCCCCCCACCATCCCTCCCCTCCCCCAGTGTCCAGCCACCTCAGTCTCAACACACACACACACAGCAAGACGGGCAGGTCCTGAGCCCAACACGTGGTGCTCAGTCAGGGCAAGCCTTGCTTCACAAAGAAAAACCTGTAAAGAAGACTGAGATACACACACACACACACACACAAATCTGGCACTCTTGCTGAAATGTGTCTCCACCCAGTCGCTGAGATAGAGACGGGGTTTGTCGCTGAGATATCCTCTGGGTTCAGGGCTGGGAGAAAGGTTCTCTAGCTAAGCTGCGGGAGGAATGGAGCTGAGGGGGATGGGGGGGGGGAGGAGGAGAGAGAGAGATGGAGACAAGAGTCTGAAGTTAAATCCGGTTCTCGACACGCGGCCGGTTCAGTTTCTCTGCAATCACTTATCTTCTCAACTCAACAAGTGTGTCCCTCTCTCTCCAACGAAGCACACAGCTTAACCCCCCCCCCGCCCCCCCGGGGCAGAAAGACATTTCAAACCAACCCCCAGATATAGTGTGAAATATGAGAGAGAGCAACTTTGTCAGCACTCTGAACAGAACAGAAACTGAACTACAGCCACTTGCCGACCTAAAAGAAAGGTTACAGAGAGTTGAGATTTTAGTTTGGGGAAAGTTTAGAATGGTCCGGGGGTTAGTCTAGGGGAGTTTAAAACGGTTGTAAACTAGTTCATGACAGGTTTAGAATAGCCCAGGATTAGTTTGAGAAAGTTTGGAGGGAGTTAGGATTAGTTTAGAGAGAGTTGCAGCAGTTTAGGATAGTTTAGTTTGGGGAGGGAGTTGGAATTAGTTTGAGAGAGTTGGGATTAGTTTTTTTTTGGAGGGGTGGGGGAAGAGTTAGAATTAGTTTGGAGGGAGTTGGGATAGTTTGGGACAGTTTAGGGGGAAGTTGTGAAAAGTTAGTCTGGAGCCCGCGCCTCTCTGCTCACCCGTTGACGCCGATTTTGACCATGTTGTAGCAGGTTGTAGGGTTTCAGCCTCCTTGAGTCCTGGTGCAGAGACAGAGGAAGTGAGAGTGAGGAAGGAGTTCAGCGGCCTTTATACCGTCAGCCCCACATCACACAGCAACTCCGGGACATCACAGCGAGAGGCGGTTCACACAGCCGCACCCCCCTCAATACTACCTCCCTCAACCCAACCCCCCTCAATACTACCTCCCTCAACCCAACCCCCTCAATACTACCTCCCTCAACCCAACCCCCCTCAACTCAACCCCCCTCAATAACACCCCCCCCTCAATACTCCCTCCCTCAACTCAACC
>NW_027591627.1:70000-80260 GCF_964213995.1 Mustelus asterias | reverse complement strand
CCCTTCCCCCCAAACTCTCCCACTCCTCCTTCCCCCAAACTCTCCCCCTCCCCCCTTCCCCCCAAACTCTCCCCATCCCCCTTCCCCCAAACTCTCCCCCTCCCCCCTTCCCCCAAACTCTCCCCCTCCCCCCTTCCCCCAAATTCTCCCCCTCCCCCCTTCCCCCCAAACTCTCCCCATCCCCCTTCCCCCAAACTCTCCCACTCCCCCCAACCACAAACTCTCCCAATTCCCCCTCCTTTATCCCCAAACTCTCCCACTCCCCCCTTTCCCCCAACCCTCCAACTCCCCCTTAGTCCAAACTCTCCACTCCCCCCTCCCCCCAAACTCTCCCACTCCCCCCTCCCCCCAAACTCTCCCACTCCCCCCTTCCCCCCAAACTCTCCCACCCCCCCTTCCCCCCAAACTCTCCCACTCCCCCCTTCTGCCCAAGCCCACCCACTCCCCCTCCCCCAAACTCTCCCACTCCCCCCTCCCCCCAAACTCTCCCACTCCCCCCCTTCCCCCCAAACTCTCCCACCCCCCCTTTCCCCCCAAACTCTCCCACTCCCCCCCTTTCCCCCCAAACTCTCTCACTCCCCCCTCCCCCCAAACCTCCCACTCCCCCTCCCCCAAACTCTCCACTCCCCCCACCAATTCCCAAACTCTCCCACTCCCCCTTCCCCCCCAAACTCTCCCACTCCTCCCCTTCCCCCAAACTCTCCCCCTCCCCACTTCCCCCCAAACTCTCCCTCCCCAAACTCTCCCACTCCCCCCTCCCCCCAAACTCTCCCACTCCCCCTTCCCCCCAAACTCCCCCTCCCCCTTCCCCCAAACTCTCCCCCTCCCCCCTTCCCCCCAAACTCTCCCCCTCCCCTCTTCCCCCAAACTCTCCCCCTCCCCCCTTCCCCCCAAACTCTCCCCATCCCCCTTCCCCCAAACTCTCCCACTCCCCCCAACCACAAACTCTCCCAATTCCCCCTCCTTTATCCCCAAACTCTCCCACTCCCCCCTTTCCCCCCAACCCTACAACTCCCCCTTAGCCCAAACTCTCCCACTCCCCCCTCCCCCCAAACTCTCCCACTCCCCCCTCCCCCCAAACTCTCCCACTCCCCCTCCCCCCAAACTCTCCCACTCCCCCCTTCCCCCCAAACTCTCCCACCCCCCCTTCCCCCCAAACTCTCTCACTCCCCCCTCATCCCAAACTCTCCCACTCCCCCCTTCTGCCCAAGCCCACCCACTCCCCCTCCCCCCAAACTCTCCCACTCCCCCTCCCCCCAAACTCTCCCACTCCCCCCTCCCCCCAAACTCTCTCACTCCCCCCTCCCCCCAAACTCTCCCACTCCCCCCAAATCCCAAACTCTCCCACTCCCCCTTCCCCCCAAACTCTCCCACTCCTCCCCTTCCCCCAAACTCTCCCCCTCCCCACTTCCCCCCAAACTCTCCCCTTCCCCCAAACTCTCCCACTCCCCCCTTCCCCCAAACTCTCCCCCTCCCCCCTTCCCCCAAACTCTCCCCCTCCCCACTTCCCCCCAAACTCTCCCCTTCCCCCAAACTCTCCCACCCCCCCCCTTCCCCCAAACTCTCCCACTCCCCCCAAACACAAACTCTCACACTCCCCCTTTCCCTCAAACTCCCCCCTTCCCCCCAAACTCTCCCAATTCCCCCTCATTTATTCCCAAACTCTCCCACTCCTCCTTCCCCCGAAACTCTCCCACTCCCCCTTCCCCCAAACTCTCCCACTCCCCCTTCCCCCCAAAACTCTCCCACTCCCCCTTCCCCCAAACTCTCCCACTCCCCCTTCCCCCAAACTCTCCCACTCCCCCTTCCCCCCAAACTCTCCCACTCCCCCTTCATTTCCCCTCAAACTCTCCCCCCCGTCTCCCTCCTTTCTCTTAGTCTTCCCGGGTAAACGGCCTTCTGCCTGTCCAGGATTTGGAGCCGCGCTCTCCCTGGCGCTGGGTTTAGCCAGTTGGCCGGACGGTGATACAGACAGAGACACACAGCTCGGGTTCAATTCCCAGACCGGGGGTGGTGACGAAGGGCCCCCCCCCCCCATTTCTCCCCCTCACCCTTCACCTGAGGTGGGGTGACCGTCGGGTAAAATTATCCCGCTCGGAGCCTGTGGTTGTTTGGGAATCTGGCAACTTTCCCTTCACTGTAACGGGGACAGCCAGAATTCCCCGAGATTGTGTCAGTGAGTGAGTGTGTCAGTGAGTGTGTCAGTGAGTGAGTGTGTCAGTGAGTGTGTCAGTGAGTGAGTGTGTCAGTGAGTGAGTGTGTCAGTGAGTGTGTCAGTGAGTGAGTGTGTCAGTGAGTGTGTCAGTGAGTGAGTGTGTCAGTGAGTGAGTGTGTCAGTGAGTGTGTCAGTGAGAGAGTTTGTCAGTGAGTGTGTCAGTGTGCGAGTGTACCAGTGAGTGTGTCAGTGAGTGAGTGTGTCAGTGAGTGTGTCAGTGAGAGAGTGTGTCAGTGTGAGAGTGTGTCAGTGAGTGTGTCAGTGAGTGAGTGTGTCCGTGAGTGAGTGTGTCAGTGAGTGTGTCAGTGAGTGAGTGTGTCAGTGAGTGTGTCAGCGAGTGAGTGTGTCAGTGCGTGTGTCAGTGAGTGAGTGTGTCAGTGAGCGAGTGTGTCAGTGAGTGTGTCAGTGAATGTGTCAGTGAGTGAGTGTGACAGTGAGTGCGTCAGTGAGTGAGTGTGTCAGTGAGAGAGTGTGTCAGTGAGAGAGTGTGTCAGTGAGTGTGTCAGTGAGTGTGTCAGTGAGTGAGTGAGTCAGTGAGTGTTTCAGTGACTGAGTGTGTCAGTGAGTGTGTCAGTGAGAGAGTGTCAGTGAGTGTGTAAGTGAGTGTGTCAGTGAGAGAGTGTGTCAGTGAGTGTGTCAGTGAGAGAGTGTGTCAGTGAGTGTGTCAGTGAGTGTGTCAGTGAGTGAGTGTGTCAGTGTGAGTGTGTCAGTGTGAGAGTGTGTCCGTGAATGAATGTGTCAGTGAGTGTGTCAGTGAGTGAGTGTGTCAGTGAGTGTGTCAGTGAGTGAGTGTGTCAGTGAGTGTGTCGGTGAGTGAGTGGGTCAGTGAGTGAGTCAGTGTGTGAGTGTGTCAGTAAGTGTGTCAGTGAGTAATTGTGTCAGTGAGTGAGTGTGTCAGTGAGTGAGTGTGTCAGTGAGTGTGTCAGTGAGTGTGTCAGTGAGTGTGTCAATGAGTGCGTGTGTCAGTGAGTGAGTGTGTTAGTGAGTGAGTCAGTGAGTGAGCATGTCAGTGAGTGTGTCAGTGAGAGGGTGTGTCAGTGAGTGAGTGAGTCAGTGAGTGTGTCAGTGAGTGTGTCTGTGAGTGAGTGTGTCAGTGAGTGTGTCAGTGAGTGTGTGTCAGTGTGTGAGTGTGTCAGTGAGTGAGTGTGTCAGTGAGTGTGTCAGTGAGTGAGTGTGTTAGTGAGTGAGTGTGTCAGTGAGTGTGTCAGTGAGTGAGTGTGTCAGTGAGTGTGTCAGTGTGTGAGTGTGTCAGTGAGTGAGTGTGTCAGTGAGTGTGTCAGTGAGTGAGTGTGTCAGTGAGTGTGTCAGTGATTGAGTGTGTCAGTGAGTGAGTGTGTCAGTGATTGAGTGTGTCGGTGAGTGAGTGTGTCAGTGAGCGAGTGTGTCAGTGAGTGTGTCAGTGAGTGAGTGTGTCAGTGACTGAGTGTGTCAGTGAATGAGTGTGTCAGTGAGTGTGTCAGTGAGTGTGTCAGTGAGTGAGTGTGTCAGTGACTGAGTGTGTCAGTGAATGAGTGTGTCAGTGAATGAGTGTGTCAGTGAGTGTGTCAGTGAGTGAGTGTATCAGGGAGTGTGTCAGTGAGTGTGTCGGTGAGTGAGTGTGTCAGTGAGCGGGTGTGTCAGTGAGTGTGTCAGTGATTGAGTGTGTCAGTGAGTGTGCCCGTGAGTGTGTCAGTGAGTGAGTCAGTGAGTGAGTGTGTCAGTGAGTGTGTCAGTGAGAGAGTGTGTCAGTGAGTGAGTGAGTCAGTGAGTGTGTCAGTGACTGAGTGTGTCAGTGAGTGTGTCAGTGAGAGAGTGTGTCAGCGAGTGTGTCAGTGAGGGAGTGTGTCAGTGAGTGTGTCAGTGAGTGTGTCAGTGAGAGAGTGTGTCAGTGAGTGTGTCAGTGAATCTGTCAGTGAGAGAGTGTGTCAGTGAGTGTGTCAGTAAGTGTGTCAGTGAGTGTGTCAGTGAGTGAGTGTGTCAGTGAGTGACTGTGTCAGCGAGTGTGTCAGTCAGTGAGTCAGTGAGTGTGTCAGTGAGTGTGTCAATGAGTGCGTGTGTCAGTGAGTGAGTGTGTCAGTGTGTGAGTCGGTGAGTAAGTGTGTCAGTGAGTGAGTGTGTCGGTGAGTGAGTGTGTCAGTAAGAGAGTGTGTCAGTGAGTGAGTCAGTGAGTGTGTCAGTGAGAGAGTGTGTCAGTGAGTGTGTCAGTAAGTGTGTCAGTGAGTGAGTGTGTCAGTGAGTGTGTCAGTGAGTGAGTGTGTCAGTGTGTGAGTGTCGGTGAGTGAGTGTGTCAGTGAGTGAGTGTGTCGGTGAGTGAGTGTGTCAGTGAGAGAGTATGTCAGTGAGTGTGTCAGTGAGTGTGTCAGTGAGAGAGTGTGTCAGTGAGTGTGTCAGTAAGTGTGTCAGTGAGTGTGTCAGTGAGTGTGTCAGTGAGTGAGTGTGTCAGTGTGTGAGTGTCGGTGAGTGAGTGTGTCAGTGAGTGAGGGTGTCAGTGAGTGAGTGTGTCAGTGAGAGAGTGTGTCAGTGAGTGTGTCAGTGAGTGAGTGTGTCAGTGAGTGTGTCAGTGAGTGTGTGTCAGTGTGTGAGTGTGTCAGTGAGTGAGTGTGTCAGTGAGTGTGTCAGTGAGTGAGTGTGTCAGTGAGTGACTGTGTCAGCGAGTGTGTCAGTGAGTGAGTCAGTGAGTGTGTCAGTGAGTGTGTCAATGAGTGCGTGTGTCAGTGAGTGAGTGTGTCAGTGAGTGTGTCAGTCAGTGAGTGTGTCAGTGAGTGTGTCAGTCAGTGAGTGTGCCAGTGAGTGTGTCAGTGAGTGAGTGAGTGAGTGAGTCAGTGAGTGTGTCGGTGAGTGAGTATGTCAGCGAGTGAGTCAGTGAGCGCATCAGTGAGCGAGTGTGTCAGTGAGTGTGTCAGTGAGTGAGTGTGTCAGTGAGTGAGTGTGTGAGTGAGTGTGTCAGTGAGTGTGTCAGTGAGTGAGTGTGTCAGTGGGTGAGTGTGTCAGTGAGTGTGTCAGTGAGTGAGTGTGTTATTGAGTGTGTCCGTGAGTGAGTGTGTCAGTGAGTGTGTCAGTGAGTGTGTGAGTGAGTGTGACAGTGTGTGTCAGTGAGTGAGTGTGTCAGTGAGAGAGTGTGTCAGTGAGAGAGTGTGTCAGTGAGTGTGTCAGTGAGTGTGTCAGTGAGTGAGTGAGTCAGTGAGTGTTTCAGTGACTGAGTGTTTCAGTGACTGAGTGTGTCAGTGAGAGAGTGTGTCAGTGAGTGTGCCAGTGAGAGAGTGTCAGTGAGTGTGTAAGTGAGTGTGTCAGTGAGAGAGTGTGTCAGTGAGTGTGTCAGTGAGAGAGTGTGTCAGTGAGTGTGTCAGTGAGTGTGTCAGTGAGTGAGTGTGTCAGTGTGAGAGTGTGTCAGTGTGAGAGTGTGTCCGTGAATGAGTGTGTCAGTGAGTGTGTCAGTGAGTGAGTGTGTCAGTGAGTGTGTCAGTGAGTGAGTGTGTCAGTGAGTGAGTGTGTTAGTGACTGTGTCAGTGTGTGAGTGTGTCAGTGAGTGTGTCAGTGAGTGTGTCGGTGAGTGAGTGTGTCAGTGAGCGAGTGTGTCAGTGAGTGTGTCAGTGAGTGTGTCAGTGAGTGAGTGTGTCAGTGAGTGTGTTAGTGAGTGTGTCAGTGAGTGTGTCAGTGAGTGCGTCAGTGAGTGAGTGTGTCAGTGTGTGTCAGTGAGAGAGTGTGTCAGTGAGTGAGTCAGTGAGTGTGTCAGTGACTGAGTGTGTCAGTGAGTGTGTCAGTGAGAGAGTGTGTCAGCGAGTGTGTCAGTGAGGGAGTGTGTCAGTGAGTGTGTCAGTGAGAGAGTGTGTCAGTGAGTGTGTCAGTGAGTGTGTCAGTGAGTGTGTCAGTGAGAGAGTGTGTCAGTGAGTGTATCAGTGAGTGTGTCACTGAGTGAGTGTGTCAGTGAGTGTGTCAGTGTGAGAGTGTGTCAGTGAATGAGTGTGTCAGTGAGTGTGTCAGTGAGTGAGTGTGTCAGTGAGTGTGTCAGTGAGTGTGTCAGTGAGTGAGTGTGTCAGTGAATGTGTTAGTGAGCGAGTGTGTCAGTGAGTGAGCGTGTCAGTGAGTGTGTCAGTGGGTGAGTGTGTCAGTGAGTGAGTGTGTCAGTGAGTGTGTCAGTGAGTGAGTGTGTCAGTGACTGTGTCAGTGAGTGAGTGTGTCAGTGAGTGTGTCAGTGAGTGTGTCGGTGAGTGAGTGTGTCAGTGAGCGAGTGTGTCAGTGAGTGTGTCAGTGAGTGTGTCAGTGAGTGAGTGTGTCAGTGAGTGTGTCAGTGAGTGAGTGAGTCAATGAGTGTGTCAGTGACTGAGTGTGTCAGTGAGTGTGTCAGTGAGAGAGTGTGTCAGCGAGTGTGTCAGTGAGGGAGTGTGTCAGTGAGTGTGTCAGTGAGTGAGTCAGTGAGAGAGTGTGTCAGTGAGTGTGTCAGTGAGTGTGTCAGTGAGAGAGTGTGTCAGTGAGTGTGTCAGTGAGTGTGTCAGTGAGTGTGTCAGTGAGAGAGTGTGTCAGTGAGTGTGTCAGTGAGTGTGTCAGTGAGAGAGTGTGTCAGTGAGTGTGTCAGCGACTGTGTCAGTGAGTGTGTCAGTGAGTGTGTCAGTGAGTGAGTGTGTCAGTGAGTGTGTCAGTGAGTGAGTGAGTCAATGAGTGTGTCAGTGACTGAGTGTGTCAGTGAGTGTGTCAGTGAGAGAGTGTGTCAGCGAGTGTGTCAGTGAGGGAGTGTGTCAGTGAGTGTGTCAGTGAGTGAGTCAGTGAGAGAGTGTGTCAGTGATGTGTCAGTGAGTGAGTCAGTGAGTGAGTGTGTCAGTGAGTGTGTCAGTGAGAGAGTGTGTCAGTGAGTGTGTCAGTGAGTGAGTGTGTCAGTGTGTGAGTGTCGGTGAGTGAGTGTGTCAGTGAGTGAGTGTGTCAGTGAGTGAGTGTGTCGGTGAGTGTGTCAGTGAGTGAGTGAGTCAGTGAGTGAGTGAGTCAGTGAGTGTGTCAGTGTGTGAGTGTGTCAGTGAGTGAGTGTGTCAGTGAGTGTGTCAGTGAGTGTGTCAGTGAGTGAGTGTGTCAGTGAGTGTGTCAGTGAGTGAGTGTGTCAGTGAGTGTGTCAGTGAGTGTGTCAGTGGGTGTGTCAGTGAGTGAGTGTGTCAGTGAGTGAGTGTGTCAGTGAGTGTGTCAGTGAGTGTGTCAGTGGGTGTGTCAGTGTGAGTGAGTCAGTGAGTGAGTGTGTCAGTGAGTGTGTCAGTGAGTGAGTGTGTCAGTGAGTGTGTCAGTGAGTGAGTGTGTCAGTGTGTCAGTGAGTGAGTGTGTCAGTGAGTGTGTCAGTGGGTGTGTCAGTGGATGTGTCAGTGAGTGAGTGTGTCAGTGGGTGTGTCAGTGAGTGAGTGTGTCAGTGAGTGTGTCAGTGAGTGTGTCAGTGGGTGTGGCAGTGACTGAGTGTGTCAGTGAGTGAGTGTGTCAGTGAGTGAGTGTGTCAGTGAGTGTGTCAGTGAGTGTGTCAGTGAGTGAGTGTGTCAGTGAGTGTGTCAGTGAGTGAGTGTGTCAGTGAGTGTGTCAGTGAGTGAGTGTGTCAGTGAGTGAGTGTGTCAGTGAGTGTGTCAGTGGGTGTGTCAGTGGGTGTGTCAGTGAGTGAGTGTGTCAGTGGGTGTGTCAGTGAGTGAGTGTGTCAGTGAGTGTGTCAGTGAGTGTGTCAGTGGGTGTGTCAGTGAGTGAGTGTGTCAGTGAGTGAGTGTGTCAGTGAGTGTGTCAGTGAGTGTGTCAGTGAGTGAGTGTGTCAGTGAGTGTGTCAGTGAGTGAGTGTGTCAGTGAGTGTGTCAGTGAGTGTGTCAGTGAGTGAGTGTGTCAGTGAGTGTGTCAGTGTGTGAGTGTGTCAGTGAGTGTGTCAGTGAGTGTGTCAGTGAGTGAGTGTGTCAGTGGGTGAGTGTGTCAGTGAGTGTGTCAGTGAGTGAGTGTGTTATTGAGTGTGTCCGTGAGTGAGTGTGTCAGTGAGTGTGTCAGTGGGTGAGTGTGTCAGTGAGTGAGTGTGTCAGTGAGTGTGTCAGTGAGTGAGTGTGTCAGTGACTGTGTCAGTGAGTGAGTGTGTCAGTGAGTGTGTCAGTGAGTGTGTCGGTGAGTGAGTGTGTCAGTGAGCGAGTGTGTCAGTGAGTGTGTCAGTGAGTGTGTCAGTGAGTGAGTGTGTCAGTGAGTGTGTCAGTGAGTGAGTGAGTCAATGAGTGTGTCAGTGACTGAGTGTGTCAGTGAGTGTGTCAGTGAGAGAGTGTGTCAGCGAGTGTGTCAGTGAGGGAGTGTGTCAGTCAGTGTGTCAGTGAGTGAGTAAGTGAGAGAGTGTGTCAGTGAGTGTGTCAGTGAGTGTGTCAGTGAGAGAGTGTGTCAGTGAGTGTGTCAGTGAGTGAGTGTGTCACTGTGTGAGTGTCGGTGAGTGAGTGTGTCAGTGAGTGAGTGTGTCAGTGAGTGTGTGTCAGTGAGTGTGTCAGTGAGTGAGTGAGTCAGTGAGTGAGTGAGTCAGTGAGTGTGTCAGTGTGTGAGTGTGTCAGTGAGTGAGTGTGTCAGTGAGTGTGTCAGTGAGTGAGTGTGTCAGTGAGTGTGTCAGTGAGAGAGTGTGTCAGTGAGTGAGTGTGTCAGTGTGTGAGTGTCGGTGAGTGAGTGTGTCAGTGAGTGAGTGTGTCAGTGAGTGAGTGTGTCAGTGAGTGTGTCAGTGAGTGAGAGAGTCAGTGAGTGAGTGAGTCAGTGAGTGTGTCAGTGTGTGAGTGTTTTAGTGAGTGAGTGTGTCAGTGAGTGTATCAGGGAGTGTTTTAGTGAGTGAGTGTGTCAGTGAGTGAGTGTGTCAGTGAGTGCGTCAGTGAGTGAGTGTGTCAATGAGTGTGTCAGTGAGTGAGTGTGTCAGTGTGTGAGTGTCGGTGAGTGAGTGTGTCAGTGAGTGAGTGTGTCAGTGAGTGAGTGTGGCAGTGAGTGTGTCAGTGAATGAGTGTGTCAGTGAGTGTGTCAGTGAGTGAGTGTGTCAGAGTGTGTCAGTGAGTGAGTGTGTCAGTGAGTGTGTCAGTGAATGTGTGTGTCAGTGAGTGTGTCAGTGAGTGAGTGTGTCCGTGAGCGAGTGTGTCAGTGAATGAGTGTGTCAGTGAGTGTGTCAGTGAGTGAGTGTGTCAATGAGTGTGTCAGTGAGTGAGTATGTCAGTGAGTGTGTCAGTGAGTGAGTGTGTCAGTGAGTGAGTGTGTCAGTGAGTGTGTCAGTGAGTGTGTCAGTGAGTGAGTGCGTCAGTGAGTGTGTCAGTGAGTGTGTCAGTGGGTGTGTCAGTGTGAGTGAGTCAGTGAGTGAGTGTGTCAGTGAGTGTGTCAGTGAGTGAGTGTGTCAGTGAGTGTGTCAGTGAGTGTGTCAGTGGGTGTGTCAGTGAGTGAGTGTGTCAGTGAGTGAGTGTGTCAGTGAGTGTGTCAGTGAGTGTGTCAGTGGGTGTGTCAGTGTGAGTGAGTCAGTGAGTGAGTGTGTCAGTGAGTGTGTCAGTGAGTGAGTGTGTCAGTGAGTGTGTCAGTGAGTGAGTGTGTCAGTGTGTCAGTGAGTGAGTGTGTCAGTGAGTGTGTCAGTGGGTGTGTCAGTGGGTGTGTCAGTGAGTGAGTGTGTCAGTGGGTGTGTCAGTGAGTGAGTGTGTCAGTGAGTGTGTCAGTGGGTGTGTCAGTGGGTGTGTCAGTGAGTGAGTGTGTCAGTGAGTGAGTGTGTCAGTGAGTGAGTGTGTCAGTGAGTGAGTGTGTCAGTGAGTGTGTCAGTGAGTGTGTCAGTGAGTGAGTGTCAGTGAGTGTGTCAGTGAGTGAGTGTGTCAGTGAGTGTGTCAGTGAGTGTGTCAGTGAGTGAGTGTGTCAGTGAGTGTGTCAGTGGGTGTGTCAGTGGGTGTGTCAGTGAGTGAGTGTGTCAGTGAGTGTGTCAGTGAGTGAGTGTGTCAGTGAGTGTGTCAGTGAGTGTGTCAGTGGGTGTGTCAGTGTGAGTGAGTCAGTGAGTGAGTGTGTCAGTGAGTGTGTCAGTGAGTGAGTGTGTCAGTGAGTGTGTCAGTGAGTGAGTGTGTCAGTGTGTCAGTGAGTGAGTGTGTCAG
>NW_027591627.1:0-65000 GCF_964213995.1 Mustelus asterias | reverse complement strand
AGGCTAACAACCTTTGTGTTTTGTGACCTCCCTCCCCGCCCGCTATGATTCCCGTGGGAGGCGGGATGGAAAATTCCTCCTCTGCCCGCGCCCAAAATTTACTTTCCTATCAGTGGAAGCTCACTTCCTGTCCACAGAAGGCCACTTCCTGTCCATAGAAACCCACTTCCTGTCCAAAGAAGCCACTTCCTGTCCATAGAAACCCACTTCCTGTCCAAAGAAGCCACTTCCTGTCCATAGAAATCCACTTCCTGTCCACAGAACCAGCTTCTTCCTGGCGAACAGTTCCATCGGCTTTTCCCAGGACGAATTCCGTAATCGTCATGAATACGATGAATTTTCCATGTAAACGGTCACACCGCAGTTTTAGTTTCTGACCATTGGGCGGCACTGTCTGGCATGTGTCCGGCATTCCCCTGCCTCGCACCGCCCCCCCCCCTCCACTCCAAAACACCAACAATCTCTCCATTCAAAATTGGCATCCATTTTTCTGTTTCCTTGTCCAATCCAATAGCCTGGACAGAATGGGCCGAATGGTCTCCTTGTCTCCTGTCACTTCTGTGTGGGTCTTTGGTTCTTTATTTAAGAAAATGTAATTAACTGGCTAATTAACCCTCAGCCTCCTGTATCATTTACCCCCATCTCTAATTGCCCCTTGAGAAGATTGAGCTGCCATCTTGAACCCGCTGCAGTCCCCGAGTGGTGTAGGTGTGGTAAACCACGGTTAGCTGATTACCTGGATATGTGCCATGCCTGGACACATCCCTGCCGGCCCTGTCCGAGACTCCCCCCCGCCACCCCCCACCCCGGGTCCAGGTATAAAGGGGACTGCTCCCCACCCCCCTGCCTCAGTCGCCGGACCAGTTCATCGGCATGGGTGAGCTCCAAGTCTTTTGCTAATAAAAGCCTATTTGTTCTTGCATACAAACTAGTCTTTGCTCGATTGATGGTGCATCAGTAGGTACACCCATTGTGCTGTTAGGGAGGGAGTTCCAGGATTTTGACCCCAGCGACAGTGAAGGAACGGCCGATATATTTCCAAGTCGGGATGGTGAGTGACTCGGAGGGGAGCCTCCAGGTGGGGGTGTTCCCAGGTACCTGCTGCCCTTGTCCTTCTCGATGGTAGAGGTGGTGGGTTTGGAAGGTGCTGCCTAAGGAGCCTTGGTGAGTTGCTGCAGTGCATCTTGTAGATGGTACACACGGCTGTCACTGTGCGTCGGGGGTGGAGGGAGTGAGTGTTTGTGGTTAGCGTGTCGATCGAGCGGGGCTGCTTTGTCCTGGATGGTGTTGAGCTTCTCGAGTGTTGTTGGAGCCGCACCCATCCAGGCGAGTGGAGAGTATTCCATCACACTCCTGACTTGTGCCTTGTAGATGGTGGACAGGCTTTGGGGAGTCAGGAGGTGAGTTACTCTCCGCAGGATTCCCAGCCTCTGACCTGCTCTGGGAGCCACAGTATTTATACGGCTGGGTCCAGCTCAGTTTCTGGTCAATGGGAACTCCCAGGATGTTGATAGTGGGGATTCAGTGATGGTAACCCCCAGGACGTTGACAGTGGGGGATTCAGTGATGGGAACCCCCAGGATGTTGATAGTGGGGGTTTCAGTGATGGTAACCCCCAGGATGTTGATAGTGGGGGATTCAGTGATGGGAACCCCCAGGATGTTGATAGTGGGGGATTCAGTGATGGGAACCCCCAGGATGTTGATAGTGGGGGATTCAGTGATGGTAACCCCCAGGATGTTGAGAGTGGGGGATTCAGTGATGGGAACCCCCAGGATGTTGATAGTGGGGGATTCAGTGATGGTGACCCCCAGGATGTTGATAGTGGGGGATTCAGTGATGGGAACCCCCAGGATGTTGATAGTGGGGGATTCAGTGATGGGAACCCCCAGGATGTTGATAGTGGGGGGATTCAGTGATGGTAACCCCCAGGATGTTGATAGTGGGGGATTCAGTGATGGTAACCCCCAGGATGTTGATAGTGGGGGATTCAGTGATAGTGACCCCCAGGATGTTGATAGTGGGGGATTCAGTGATGGGAACCCCCAGGATGTTGATAGTGGGGGATTCAGTGATGGTGACCCCCAGGATGTTGATAGTGGGGGATTCAGTGATGGGAACCCCCAGGATGTTGATAGAGGGGGATTCAGTGATGGTAACCCCCAGGATGTTGATAGTGGGGGATTCAGTGATGGGAACCCCCAGGATGTTGATAGTGGGGGATTCAGTGATGGTGACCCCCAGGATGTTGATAGTGGGGGATTCAGTGATGGGAACCCCCAGGATGTTGATAGTGGGGGATTCAGTGATGGGAACCCCCAGGATGTTGATAGAGGGGGATTCAGTGATGGGAACCCCCAGGATGTTGATAGTGGGGGGATTCAGTGATAGTGACCCCCAGGATGTTGATAGCGGGGGATTCAGTGATGGGAACCCCCAGGATGTTGATAGTGGGGGATTCAGTGATGGGAACCCCCAGGATGTTGATAGAGGGGGATTCAGTGATGGTAACCCCCAGGATGTTGATAGTGGGGGATTCAGTGATGGGAACCCCCAGGATGTTGATAGTGGGGGATTCAGTGATGGTGACCCCCAGGATGTTGATAGTGGGGGATTCAGTGATGGGAACCCCCAGGATGTTGATAGTGGGGGATTCAGTGATGGGAACCCCCAGGATGTTGATAGTGGGGGATTCAGTGACGGTAACACCCAGGATGTTGATAGTGGGGGATTCAGTGATGGTGACCCCCAGGATGTTGATAGTGGGGGTTTCAGTGATGGTAACCCCCAGGATGTTGATAGTGGGGGTTTCAGTGATGGTAACCCCCAGGATGTTGATAGTGGGGGGATTCAGTGATGGGAACCCCCAGGATGTTGATAGTGGGGGGATTCAGTGATGGGAACCCCCAGGATGTTGATAGTGGGGGATTCAGTGATGGTAACACCACTGAATGTCAAGGCGCGGTGGTTAGAGTGTCTCTTATTGGTGATGGTCATTGCCTGGCATGTGTGAGGCGTGAATGTTATTTGCCACTTGTCAGCCCGAGCCTGGATATTGTCCAGATCTTGCTGCGTTTGAACATGGACTGCTTCAGTATCTGAGGAGCTGAAAGCTTTAGAACTGACCTTTGAACCTCTGCCTTGGTTCAAAGGTTACTGAGGGAATGTTGATAGAGTAAATTGGACATTCTGTGGGAGAGTCAGAATCCAATGACATTGTCCTGATTCAGGTTAATGTCTAACCTGGAGGCCACCTTCTTATTGTTACCATAGAAACCATAGAACCATAGAAGATTACAGCTCAGAAACAGGCCTTTTGGCCCTTCTTGTCTGTGCCGAACCATTTTATGCCTAGTCCCACTGACCTGCACTTGGACCATATCCCTCCACACCCCTCTCAACCATGAACCCGTCCAAGTTTTTCTTAAATGTTAAAAGTGACCCCGCATTTACCACTTTATCCGGCAGCTCATTCCACACTCCCACCACTCTCTGCGTGAAGAAGCCCCCCCTAATATTCCCTTTAAACTTTTTTTCCTTTCACCCTTAACCCATGCCCTCTGGTTTTTTTCCCCCCTAGCCTCAGCGGAAAAAGCCTGCTTGCATTCACTCTATCTATACCCATCAAAATCTTATACACCTCTATCAAATCTCCCCTCAATCTTCTACGCTCCAGGGAATAAAGTCCCAACCTATTCAATCTCTCTCTGTAACTCAGCTTCTCAAGTCCCGGCAACATCCTTGTGAACCTTCTCTGCACTCTTTCAACCTTATTTACATCCTTCCTGTAACTAGGTGACCAAAACTGTACACAATACTCCAAATTCGGCCTCACCAATATGCCTTATATAACCTTACCATAACACTCCAACTTTTATACTCGATACTCCGATTTATAAAGGCCAATGTACCAAAGGCACTCTTTACGACCCTATCCACCTGTGACGTCACTTTTAGGGAATTCTGTACCTGTATTCCCAGATCCCTCTGTTCAACTGCACTCTTCAGAGTCCTACCATTTACCCTGTACGTTCTTCTTTGGTTTGTCCTTCCAAAGTGCAATATCTCACACTTGTCTGCGTTAAATTCCATTTGCCATTTTTCAGCCCATTTTTCTAGTTGGTCCAAATCCCTCTGCAAGCTTTGAAAACCTTCCTCACTGTCCACTACACCTCCAATCTTTGTATCATCAGCAAACTTGCTGATCCAATTTACCACATTATCATCCAGATCATTGATATAGATGACAAACAACAATGGACCCAACACCGATCCCTGCGGCACACCACTAGTCACAGGCCTCCACTCAGAGAAGCAATCCTCCACAACCACTCTCTGGCTTCTTCCATTGAGCCAGTGTCTTATCCAATTTACTACCTCCCTATGTATACCTAGCGACTGAACCTTCCTAACTAACCTCCTATGAGGGACCTTGTCAAAGGCCTTGCTGAAATCCAGGTAGACAACATCCACCGCCTTCCCTTCATCCACTTTCCTGGTAACCTCCTCGAAAAACTCTAATAGATTGGTCAAACATGACCTACCACGCACAAAGCCATGTTGACTCTCCCTAATAAGTCCCTGTCTATCCAAATATTTGTAGATCCTATCCCTTATCACACCTTCCAATAACTTGCCCACCACCGACGTCAAACTTACTGGCCGATAATTTCCCGGAATTCTTTTGGAACCTTTTTTAAACAACGGAACAACATGAGCCACCCTCCAATCATCCGGCACCTCCCCCGTGAATACTGACATTTTAAATAGGTCTGCCAGGGCCCCTGCAAGTTCAACACTAGCTTCTCTCAAGGTCCGTGGGAATACCCTGTCCGGTCCTGGGGATTTATCCACTCTGATTTGCCTCAAGACAGCGAGCACCTCCTCCCCTTTAATCTGTAACGGTTCCATGGCCTCCCTACCAGTTTGCCCTATTTCCGTATACTCCATGCCCGTTTCCTCAGTAAATACGGATGCAAAAAAACCATTTAGTATCTCCCCCATCTCTTTTGGTTCCATACACAGTCTACCACTCTGGTCTTCAAGAGGACCAATTTTATCCCTCAATATCCTTTTGCTCCTAACATACCTATAGAAGCTCTTTGGATTTTCCTTCACTCTGTCTGCCAAAGCAACCTCATGTCTTCTCTTAGCCCTCCTGATTTCCCTCTTAAGTAGCTTCTTGCACTTTTTATACTCCTTGAGCATCTGATGTGTTCCTTGCTGCCTGTACATTTCATACAATGTTCTGACAGATTGCGAATTGCTTCTCTCAGTGAAGGATTTCTTTATTAACACAAAAGAGGGAGATTAATTCATCCTGAATGAACGTCGAACAGATAGTTACTTTCTTTCATTCATTCCTGGGACACGGGCGTCGCTGGCTGGCCCAGCATTTATTGCCCATCCCTAGTTGCCCTTGGAGGGCAGTTGAGAATCAACCACATTGCTGTGGCTCTGGAGTCACATGTAGGCCAGACCGGGTAAGGACGGCAGATTTCCTTCCCTAAAGGGAACCAGATGGGTTTTTCCGACAATCGACAATGGTTTCATGGTCATCAGTAGATTCTTAATTCCAGATATTTTTTATTGAATTCGAATCCATGGCGGGATTCGAACCCGGGTCCACAGAACATTAGCTGAGTTTCTGGATTAATAATCTGGCAATAATTCCACCCGGTAATCATCTAGTTAAGAAGATTTGATCGAACTGTCCGAGGATAACACTTTCACATGTACTTAACCCGCATTCTTTATCATCACAGGCAAGAAATTCAAATGTGGAAAGAGATCAAAGTAAGAATTAATTTACATTTAATTTACTGGTAACAACTCAGATATACACAGAAAATATCCCTCTACACTGTCCCCCATCAAACACTCCCAGGACAGGTACAGCACGGGGTTAGATACAGAGTAAAGCTCTAACTACACTGTCCCCCATCAAACACTCCCAGGACAGGTACAGCACGGGGTTAGATACAGAGTAAAGCTCCCTCTACACTGTCCCCATCAAATACTCCTGGGACAGGGACAGCACGGGGTTAGATACAGAGTAAAGCTCCCTCTACACTGTCCCCCATCAAACACTCCCAGGACAGGTACAGCACGGGGTTAGATACAGAGTAAAGCTCCCTCTACACTGTCCCCATCAAACACTCCCAGGACAGGTACAGCACGGGGTTAGATACAGAGTAAAGCTCCCTCTACACTGTCCCCCATCAAACACTCCCAGGACAGGTACAGCACGGGGTTAGATACAGAGTAAAGCTCCCTCTACACTGTCCCCCATCAAACACTCCCAGGACAGGTACAGCACGGGGTTAGATACAGAGTAAAGTTCCCTCTACACTGTCCCCATCAAACACTCCCAGGACAGGTACAGCACGGGGTTAGATACAGAGTAAAGCTCCCTCTACACTGTCCCCCATCAAATACTCCCAGGACAGGTACAGCACGGGGTTAGATACAGAGTAAAGCTCCCTCTACACTGTCCCCATCAAACACTCCCAGGACAGGTACAGCACAGGGTTAGATACAGAGTAAAGCTCCCTCTACACTGTCCCCATCAAACACAGGACAGGTACAGCACGGGGTTAGATACAGAGTAAAGCTCCCTCTACATTGTCCCCATCAAACACTCCCGGGACAGGTACAGCACGGGGTTAGACACAGAGTAAAGCTCCCTCTAACCTGTCCTCATCAAACACTCCCAGGACAGGTAAAGCACGGGGTTAGATACAGAGTAATGCTCCCTCTACACTGTCCCCATCAAACACTCCCAGGATAGGTACAGCACGGGGTTAGATACAGAGTAAAGTTCCCTCTACACTGTCCCCATCAAACACTCCCAGGACAGGTACAGCACGGGGTTAGATACAGAGTAAAGCTCCCTCTACACTGTCCCCCATCAAATACTCCCAGGACAGGTACAGCACGGGGTTAGATACAGAGTAAAGCTCCCTCTACACTGTCCCCATCAAACACTCCCAGGACAGGTACAGCACAGGGTTAGATACAGAGTAAAGCTCCCTCTACACTGTCCCCATCAAACACAGGACAGGTACAGCACGGGGTTAGATACAGAGTAAAGCTCCCTCTACATTGTCCCCATCAAACACTCCCGGGACAGGTACAGCACGGGGTTAGACACAGAGTAAAGCTCCCTCTAACCTGTCCTCATACAACACTCCCAGGACAGGTAAAGCACGGGGTTAGATACAGAGTAATGCTCCCTCTACACTGTCCCCATCAAACACTCCCAGGATAGGTACAGCACGGGGTTAGATACAGAGTAAAGCTCCCTCTACACTGTCCGCATCAAACACTCCCAGGACAGGTACAGCACGGGGTTAGATACAGAGTAAAGCTCCCTCTACACTGTCCGCATCAAACACTCCCGGGACAGGTACAGCACGGGGTTAGATACAGAGTAAAGCTCCCTCCACACTGTCCCCATCAAACACTCCCAGGAGAGGTACAGCACGGGGTTAGATACAGAGTAAAGCTCCCTCTACACTGTCCCCCATCAAACACTCCCAGGACAGGTACAGCACGGGGTTAGATACAGAGTAAAGCTCCCTCCACACTGTCCCCATCAAACACTCCCAGGACAGGTACAGCTCGGGGTTAGATACAGAGTAAAGCTCCCTCTACACTGTCCCCATCAAACACAGGACAGGTACAGCACGGGGTTAGATACAGAGTAAAGCTCCCTCTACACTGTCCCCATCAAACACTCCCGGGACAGGTACAGCACGGGGTTAGACACAGAGTAAAGCTCCCTCTAACCTGTCCTCATCAAACACTCCCAGGACAGGTAAAGCACGGGGTTAGATACAGAGTAATGCTCCCTCTACACTGTCCCCCATCAAACACTCCCAGGATAGGTACAGCACGGGGTTAGATACAGAGTAAAGCTCCCTCTACACTGTCCGCATCAAACACTCCCAGGACAGGTACAGCACGGGGTTAGATACAGAGTAAAGCTCCCTCTACACTGTCCGCATCAAACATTCCCGGGACAGGTACAGCACGGGGTTAGATACAGAGTAAAGCTCCCTCCACACTGTCCCCATCAAACACTCCCAGGAGAGGTACAGCACAGGGTTAGATACAGAGTAAAGCTCCCTCTACACTGTCCCCCATCAAACACTCCCAGGACAGGTACAGCACGGGGTTAGACACAGAGTGAAGCTCCCTCTACACTGTCCCCATCAAACACTCCCAGGGCAGGTACAGCACGGGGTTAGATACAGTGTAAAGCTCCCTCTACACTGTCCCCATCAAACACTCCCAGGGCAGGTACAGCACGGGGTTAGATACAGAGTAAAGCTCCCTCTACACTGTCCCCCATCAAACACTCCCAGGACTGGTACAGCGCGGGGTTAGATACAGAGTAAAGCTCCCTCTACACTGTCCCCCATCAAACACTCCCAGGACAGGTACAGTACGGGGTTAGATACAGAGTAAAGCTCCCTCTACACTGTCCCCCATCAAACACTCCCAGGACAGGTACAGCACGGGGTTAGATACAGAGTAAAGCTCCCTCTACACTGTCCCCATCAAACACTCCCAGGACAGGTACAGCACGGGGTTAGATACAGAGTAAAGCTCCCTCTACACTGTCCCCCATCAAACACTCCCAGGACAGGTACAGCACGGGGTTAGATATAACACTCTCTAATGTGTTACTAATTTCTGTTTCAGTGGGAGTATGGCAACGGAGACACCAGCAACGTCAGTTCCAGGTAATTATATTCCTAATCCCAATCTGGACTTCCTCGGATTGCAGATGCTTCCAGTTTTCCTGGGATCTGGATCCCACTGTCTCCCCTCATCTCCGGCTTTGTCAGTGCTGCCCACACTCTGCATTGGACCAGGGACCAGGGGGTATGTGCGGAGTGTGGGAGACTGGAGGCTAATGTCTTGGCTGCGTCTCGTGTTGCGAGTATTTGCTTTACAAAAAGAACCTGTAACTCACAAACTCTGAAACCCCAAACACACTCACTGAACATTGAAACGAAAACACCATTTACCAGAAACTGAGCTGGACCCAGCCGTATAAATACTGTGGCTCCCAGAGCAGGTCAGAGGCTGGGAATCCTGCGGAGAGTAACTCACCTCCTGACTCCCCAAAGCCTGTCCACCATCTACAAGGCACAAGTCAGGAGTGTGATGGAATACTCCCCACTCGCCTGGATGGGTGCGGCTCCAACAACACTCGAGAAGCTCAACACCATCCAGGACAAAGCAGCCCCGCTCGATCGACACGCTAACCACAAACATTCACTCCCTCCACCCCCGACGCACAGTGACAGCCGTGTGTACCATCTACAAGATGCCCCGCAGCGACTCACCAAGGTTCCTTAGGCAGCACCTTCCAAACCCACCACCTCTACCATCTAGAAGGACAAGGGCAGCAGATACCTGGGAACACCCCCACCTGGAGGTTCCCCTCTGAGTCACTCACCATCCCGACTTGGAAATATATCGGCTGTTCCTTCACTGTCGCTGGGGTCAAAATCCTGGAACTCCCTCCCTAACAGCGCTGTGGGTGTACCTACACCACACAGGGACTGCAACGGGTTCAAGATGGCGGCTCTTCTCAAGGGACAGTTCGGGTTGGGGGGGTCAATATTGGGGTCCGACCAGAGAGGCAGCCCGGGAATGAATACAAAAAACAATCCGTAAAACAAGTCCAAAATGTAACCGTCGCCCTGACCCAACTCGTCCTGGATGGCACGGTGGTTAGCGCTGCTGCCTCACAGCGCCAGGGACCCGGGTTCGATTCCCGGGGGCACGGTGACACAGTGGGTTAGCGCTGCTGCCTCACAGCGCCAGGGACCCGGGTTCGATTCCCGGGGGCACGGTGACACAGTGGTTAGCACTGCTGCCTCACAGCGCCAGGGACCCGGGTTCGATTCCCGGGGGCACGGTGACACAGTGGTTAGCGCTGCTACCTCACAGCGCCAGGGACCCGGGTTCGATTCCCGGGGGCACGGTGACACAGTGGTTAGCACTGCTGCCTCACAGCGCCAGGGACCCGGGTTCGATTCCCGGGGGCACGGTGACACAGTGGTTAGTGCTGCTGCCTCACAGCGCCAGAGACCCGGGTTCGATTCCCGGGGGCACGGTGGCACAGTGGTTAGCGCTGCTGCCTCACAGCGCCACGGACCCGGGTTCGATTCCCTGCTCGGGTCACTGTCTGTGTGGAGTCTGCACATTCTCCCCGTGTCTGCGTGGGTTCCCTCCGGGCGCTCCGGTTTCCTCCCACAGTCCAAAGATGTGCGGGTTAGGGGGATTGGCCATGCTAAATTGCCCCTTAGTGTCAGGGGGATTAGCAAGGGTCAATGCATGGGGTTATGGGGATAGGGCCTGGGTGGGAGGGTCGGTGCAGACTCGATGGGCTGAATGGCCTCCTTCTGCACTGTAGGATTCTATGATTCCACTCCTAACCCCGACCCGATCTCTGATCTTTAAATCTCTGACGATGTTCCTGTTACACTAACACAAGTTCTCGCTTCCTCCCACAGCTCCCGCTGAAAACATCTACGCCTGAGGCCCGGATTGAAGACGGCAGCATGACACAGGGTCGGCGGGGCGGGCGGGGCGGGGCGGGCGGGGCGAGGGATTGGGGACGGGGGGGTGGTGGGTAAAAGCTGCATGTTGCCCTGAATGAAACCCCCACCCCCAGCCCTGCCGGTTCCCCGCTTCCCTCCCTCCGAGTCCCCCCCTCTCTCCCTCCCCGCGGGGGGGATCTTCCCCCTCAGTGTGGCCGAGGCCACCTCCGAGAGTCCTGCCCGGGACCCCCAATGCCAGCCCGGCCTCAACGCCGGATCCCCCCCCCCGCCCCGGGACGAACTGCAACTCTCCCCGTGAATGGTGATATTTGAATGCATGCGAAAGGGAAGTATCCACATTCCCACCCCCACAACCCACACCCCCCTACCCCACCCCCACACCCCACCCCCAACCCCCCCAACCCACACCCCCACACACCCCACGCACACCCCCACACACCCCACCCCCACACCCACCCCCACACCCCCCCAACCGCCACCCAACCCACACCCCCACACACCCCCACACCCCCCCAACCCACACCCCCACACACTCCCACCCCACACTCCCCACCCCACACCCCCCGAACCCCCTTCCGACCCCCCCAACCCACACCCCAACACACCCCACCCCCACAACCCACACCCCCCCAACCCCCACCCAACCCCACCCCCACACCCCCCACCCCACCCCCACACCCCCCCAACCCCCACCCAACCCCACCCCCACATCCCCCAAACCCCCACAGCCACCACACCCCACCCACACCCACCCAACCCCACCCCGACACCCCCGAACCCCACCCGACCCCACCCAACACCACCCCCACACCTACCCCAACCCCCCCACCCCCCACCAAACCCCACACCCACCTCATCCCACCCACACCCCCCCACACCCTCCCACCCCACCGATCTCCACCCCCACACCTCCCCAATCCCCACCCATCCCCACCCAACCCCACCCCCACACCCCCCAAAGCTCACACCCACCCCACCTGTAGCCCCCCACACCTCCCCACCCCACCCAACCCCACCCCCACACCCCCCCACACCCCCACACCCCACCCACCCACACCCCTCCCAACGCACCCGTCCCTACCCCGACTCTCCACCCTCCCCAGTGGCCGGGTAGCTGCGCTGATAATGTCTTTGGGGCCATGGGAGAGGTGGGGGGAAGGAGGGGATGGGGAGTGTCCCAATCCCGATCCCAATCTCAATCCCGAGCCCAATCCCAATCCCGATCCCAATCCCAATCCCGATCCCAATCTCAATCCCGAGCCCAATCCCAACCCAGATTCCAATCCTGATCCCAATCCCAATACAAATCCCAATCCTGATCCTAATCCCGAACCCGAACCCGATCCTGATCCCGATCCCAATCTCAATCCCAATCCCGATCCCAATCCCAACCCAGGTTCCAATCCCGATCCCAATCCCAATACAAATCCCAATATAAATCCCAATCCCAAACCCGATCCCGAACCCGAACCCAATCCCGATCCCGATCCCGATCCCGATCCCGAACCCGATCCCGATCCCAATCCCAATACAAATTCCAATCCCAATCCCAAACCCGATCCCAATCCCAATACAAATTCCAATCCCAATCCCAAACCCGATCCCGATCCCAATCCCGAACCCAAGCCCGATCCCGATCCCGATCCCAATCCCAAACCCGAACCCGATCCTGATCCCTATCCCAATACAAATCCCAATCCCAAACCCGATCCCAATACAAACCCCAATACAAAGCCCAAGCCCAATCCCAAACCCAATCCCAATCCCAAACCCAATCCCAATAAAAATCCCGATCCCAATACAAATCCTAACCCCAATCCAGATTCCAATCCCATTCCCAATCCCGATCCCAATCCAGATCCCAAATCCCGATCCCAATCCCGATCCCAATCCCAATTGATGATTCCCCTCCGTGGATTCTCTGACTCTTCCCTGGGTCTGGCCAATGTTTTATTTTACCCACGAGCCTCCTTCCAATATTGCCTCCAACCATCACATTCCCACGACGACCCAGAACACACTCCCCCCCACCCCTCCCCCACACCCCCCGCCCACCCCCCCCAGTGCCACTGTGACGCCCTCCAGCACTCTCTGTACTCCCCGGGGGGCGGGGGGAGGGCCAGGGGCAAAGCAATATTGTACAGGGGGCAGTTTGTACGGGAAACTCCAATAAAATACGTTGAAATCTTGAGGGGGGTTTGGTTTTATTCTCCGAAATATCTTCCCAGAAAACGTCAACAACTCACCTCCAATCGCTGCCGGGAGATCAGGTCCAGTTAGGTGAGGGTCCATGGGGCAGAGTTCAGAGTGGAGAAGCAAGGGTTAGAATGTGCTGATCGATTTGTCAGAGTTGACGCAGGGATTAAAGGTGAGAGTGTTAGTATTTAGGGATGGAGTAATAATGTTCGGATCACGGAGCGTCAATATCTGGGATTCGAGTATTAGGGCAAGGGATATCTCTGTGGTCAGTGCTGAACGAGTGGCGCACTGTCAGAGGGTCAGTACTGAGGGAGTGCCGCACTGTCAGAGGGTCAGTGCTGAGGGAGTGCCGCACTGTCAGAGGGTCAGTACTGAGGGAGTGCAGCACTGTCAGAGGGTCAGTGCTGAGTGAGTGCCGCACTGTCAGAGGGTCAGTACTGAGGGAGTGCCGCACTGTCAGAGGGTCAGTGCTGAGGGAGTGGCGCACTGTCAGAGGGTCAGTACTGAGGGAGTGCCGCACTGTCAGAGGGTCAGTACTGAGGGAGTGCCGCACTGTCAGAGGGTCAGTACTGAGGGAGTGCCGCACTGTCAGAGGGTCAGTGCTGAGGGAGTGCCGCACTGTCAGAGGGTCAGTACTGAGGGAGTGCCGCACTGTCAGAGGGTCAGTACTGAGGGAGTGCCGCACTGTCAGAGGGTCAGTACTGAGGGAGTGCCGCACTGTCAGAGGGTCAGTACTGAGGGAGTGGCGCACTGTCAGAGGGTCAGTGCTGAGGGAGTGCCGCACTGTCAGAGGGTCAGTACTGAGGGAGTGGCGCACTGTCAGAGGGTCAGTACTGAGGGAGTGCCGCACTGTTAGAGGGTCAGTACTGAGGGAGTGCCGCACTGTCAGAGGGTCAGTACTGAGGGAGTGGCGCACTGTCAGAGGGTCAGTACTGAGGGAGTGCCGCACTGTCAGAGGGTCAGTACTGAGGGAGTGCCGCACTGTCAGAGGGTCAGTACTGAGGGAGTGCAGCACTGTCAGAGGGTCAGTGCTGAGTGAGTGCCGCACTGTCAGAGGGTCAGTGCTGAGGGAGTGCCGCACTGTCAGAGGGTCAGTACTGAGGGAGTGCCACACTGTCAGAGGGTCAGTGCTGGGTGCCCTGGGATCAATATTTATCCCTAACACAACATCACTAAAAAAAACCAGATGAACTTGGTCATTTTCACATTACTGTGTGTGGGATCTTGCTGTGCGTAGATAGGCAGCTGAGTTTCCTGCATTGCAACCAGAAGGACAAGGGCAGCAGATACCTGGGAACACCCCCACCTGGAGGCTCCCCTCCGAGTCACTCACCATCCCGACTTGGAAATATATCGGCCGTTCCTTCACTGTCGCTGGGGTCAAAATCCTGGAACCACCTCCCTAACAGCGCTGTGGGTGTACCTACACCACACGGGGACTGCAGCGGGTTCAAGATGGCGGCTACCCACCCCCTTCCCAAGGGGCAGTTTAGGGATGGTGGGGGTAGGGGGGTAAGTGCTGGGATGAGGCAGCGAGTGCCCCGGACCCAACAAGCAGGAAATGAAAATTGCAAGCTGGAAAACCATCCACGGAATGCCCCATCGTGGACAACGCGGGTTTGGAAAGTCCCGAGTTGGATGTTAGTATGGGGGTCAGGGGAGTGTGTCAGCTCTGGATGAAGTGGGGGGCGATACTGGGGGGGGGTGGGGAGGAGGTGAGTAAGGAGCGGAGAGGGGGGTAAAGGGGGCGGGGAGATGGAGAATCTCCGACACAACGCAATGGGTCACCAGTTCACTCAGAAACCTGTGTCAGAGATGGAGCTCTCCCAGACGGCTTAAAACCAGGCTGCAACCTCATCAAAGATTCATAAACTGCAGAAACAACATCCCAGCAATACTCGCCAGTATCGTGACAAAAATACGCTGCAGAATCCTCCTCCCGATCTGACCCACTGTAACTCTCACCGGGATAGGGGTCCCACACACACTGACTCTCACTGGGGTACGGGTTCCACACACACTGACTCTCACTGGGGTACGGGTCCCACACACACTGACTCTCACTGGGGTACGGGTCCCACACACACTGACTCTCACTGGGGTACGGGTCCCACACTCACTGACTCTCACTGGGGTACGGGTTCCACACACACTGACTCTCACTGGGGTAATGGTTCCCCACACACACTGACTGTCACTGGGATACGGTTCCACACACACGGACTCTCACTGGGCAATGGGTTCCACACACACTGACTCTCACTGGGGTACGGGTTCCACACTCACTGACTCTCACTGGGGTACGGGTTCCACACACACTGATTCTCACTGGGGTACGTGTTCCACACACACTGACTCTCACTGGTGTACGGGTTGCACACACACTGACTCTCACTGGGGTACGGGTCCCACACACACTGACTCTCACTGGGGTACGGGTTCCACACACACTGACTCTCACTGGGGTACGGGTCCCACACACACTGACTCTCACTGGGGTACGGGTCCCACACACACTGACTCTCACTGGGGTATGGGTTCCACACACACTGACTCTCACTGGGGTACGTGTTCCACACACACTGACTCTCACTGGTGTACGGGTTGCACACACACTGACTCTCACTGGGGTGCGGGTTCCACACACACTGACTCTCACTGGGGTACGGGTCCCACACACACTGACTCTCACTGGGGTACGGGTTCCACACACACTGACTCTCACTGGGGTACGGGTCCCACACACACTGACTCTCACTGGGGTACGGGTCCCACACACACTGACTCTCACTGGGGTATGGGTTCCACACACACTGACTCTCACTGGGGTACGGGTCCCACACACACTGACTCTCACTGGGGTACGGGTTCCACACACACTGACTCTCACTGGGGTACGGGTCCCACACACACTGGCTCTCACTGGGGTACGGGTTCCACACACACTGACTCTCACTGGGGTACGGGTCCCACACACACTGACACTCACTGGGGTACGGGTCCCACACACACTGACTCTAACTGGGGTATGGGTTCCACACACACTGACTCTCACTGGGGTACGGGTCCCACACACACTGACTCTCACTGGGGTACGGGTCCCACACACACTGACTCTCACTGGGGTACGGGTCCCACACACACTGACTCTCACTGGGATAGGGGTTCCACTCACACTGACTCTCACTGGGGTACGGGTCCCACACACACTGACTCTAACTGGGGTATGGGTCCCACACACACTGACTCTCACTGGGATACGGGTGCCACACACACTGACTCTCACTGGGTTACGGGTTCCACACACACTGACTCTCACTGGGGTAACGGTTCCACACACACTGACTCTCACTGGGGTACGGGTCCCACACACACTGACTCTCACTGGGGTACGGGTCCCCACACACACTGACTCTCACTGGGGTACGGGTTCCACACACACTGACTCTCACTGGGGTACGGGTCCCACACACACTGGCTCTCACTGGGGTACGGGTTCCACACACACTGACTCTCACTGGGGTACGGGTCCCACACACACTGACACTCACTGGGGTACGGGTCCCACACACACTGACTCTAACTGGGGTATGGGTTCCACACACACTGACTCTCACTGGGGTACGGGTCCCACACACACTGACTCTCACTGGGGTACGGGTCCCACACACACTGACTCTCACTGGGGTACGGGTCCCACACACACTGACTCTCACTGGGATAGGGGTTCCATTAACACTGACTCTCACTGGGGTACGGGTCCCACACCCACTGACTCTAACTGGGGTATGGGTCCCACACACACTGACTGTCACTGGGATACGGTTCCACACACACGGACTCTCACTGGGCAATGGGTTCCACACACACTGACTCTCACTGGGGTACGGGTTCCACACTCACTGACTCTCACTGGGGTACGGGTTCCACACACACTGATTCTCACTGGGGTACGTGTTCCACACACACTGACTCTCACTGGTGTACGGGTTGCACACACACTGACTCTCACTGGGGTACGGGTCCCACACACACTGACTCTCACTGGGGTACGGGTTCCACACACACTGACTCTCACTGGGGTACGGGTCCCACACACACTGACTCTCACTGGGGTACGGGTCCCACACACACTGACTCTCACTGGGGTATGGGTTCCACACACACTGACTCTCACTGGGGTACGGGTTCCACACACACTGATTCTCACTGGGGTACGTGTTCCACACACACTGACTCTCACTGGTGTACGGGTTGCACACACACTGACTCTCACTGGGGTGCGGGTTCCACACACACTGACTCTCACTGGGGTACGGGTCCCACACACACTGACTCTCACTGGGGTACGGGTTCCACACACACTGACTCTCACTGGGGTACGGGTCCCACACACACTGACTCTCACTGGGGTACGGGTCCCACACACACTGACTCTCACTGGGGTATGGGTTCCACACACACTGACTCTCACTGGGGTACGGGTCCCACACACACTGACTCTCACTGGGGTACGGGTTCCACACACACTGACTCTCACTGGGGTACGGGTCCCACACACACTGGCTCTCACTGGGGTACGGGTTCCACACACACTGACTCTCACTGGGGTACGGGTCCCACACACACTGACACTCACTGGGGTACGGGTCCCACACACACTGACTCTAACTGGGGTATGGGTTCCACACACACTGACTCTCACTGGGGTACGGGTCCCACACACACTGACTCTCACTGGGGTACGGGTCCCACACACACTGACTCTCACTGGGGTACGGGTCCCACACACACTGACTCTCACTGGGATAGGGGTTCCACTCACACTGACTCTCACTGGGGTACGGGTCCCACACACACTGACTCTAACTGGGGTATGGGTCCCACACACACTGACTCTCACTGGGATACGGGTGCCACACACACTGACTCTCACTGGGTTACGGGTTCCACACACACTGACTCTCACTGGGGTAACGGTTCCACACACACTGACTCTCACTGGGGTACGGGTCCCACACACACTAACTCTCACTGGGGTACGGGTCCCCACACACACTGACTCTCACTGGGGTACGGGTTCCACACACACTGACTCTCACTGGGGTACGGGTCCCACACACACTGGCTCTCACTGGGGTACGGGTTCCACACACACTGACTCTCACTGGGGTACGGGTCCCACACACACTGACACTCACTGGGGTACGGGTCCCACACACACTGACTCTAACTGGGGTATGGGTTCCACACACACTGACTCTCACTGGGGTACGGGTCCCACACACACTGACTCTCACTGGGGTACGGGTCCCACACACACTGACTCTCACTGGGGTACGGGTCCCACACACACTGACTCTCACTGGGATAGGGGTTCCACACACACTGACTCTCACTGGGGTACGGGTTCCACACACACTGACTCTCACTGGGGTACGGGTCCCACACACACTGGCTCTCACTGGGGTACGGGTTCCACACACACTGACTCTCACTGGGGTACGGGTCCCACACACACTGACACTCACTGGGGTACGGGTCCCACACACACTGACTCTAACTGGGGTATGGGTTCCACACACACTGACTCTCACTGGGGTACGGGTCCCACACACACTGACTCTCACTGGGGTACGGGTCCCACACACACTGACTCTCACTGGGGTACGGGTCCCACACACACTGACTCTCACTGGGATAGGGGTTCCACACACACTGACTCTCACTGGGGTACGGGTCCCACACCCACTGACTCTAACTGGGGTATGGGTCCCACACACACTGACTCTCACTGGGATACGGGTGCCACACACACTGACTCTCACTGGGTTACGGGTTCCACACACACTGACTCTCACTGGGGTACGGGTTCCACACACACTGACTCTCACTGGGGTATGGGTCCCACACACACTGACTCTCACTGGGTTACGGGTTCCACACACACTGACTCTCACTGGGTTACGGGTCCCACACACACTGACTCTCACTGGGGTACGGGTTCCACACACACTGACTCTCACTGGGGTACGGGTTCCACACACACTGACTCTCACTGGGGTACGGGTCCCACACACACTGACTCTCACTGGGGTACGGGTCCCACACACACTGACTCTCACTGGGGTACGGGTTCCACACACACTGACTCTCACTGGGGTACGGGTACCACACACACTGACTCTCACTGGGGTACGGGTTCCACACACACTGACTCTCACTGGGGTACGGGTCCCACACACACTGACTCTCACTGGGGTACGGGTCCCACACACACTGACTCTCACTGGGGTATGGGTCCCACACACACTGACTGTCACTGGGATACGGTTCCACACACACTGACTCTCACTGGGTTACGGGTCCCACACACACTGACTCTCACTGGGGTACGGGTTCAACACACACTGACTCTCACTGGGGTACGGTTCCCACACACACTGACTCTCACTGGGGTACGGGTTCCACACACACTGACTCTCACTGGGGTACGGGTCCCACACACACTGACTCTCACTGGGGTACGGGTTCCACACACACTGACTCTCACTGGGGTACGGGTTCCACACACACTGACTCTCACTGGGGTACGGGTCCCACACACACTGACTCTCACTGGGGTACGGGTCCCACACACACTGACTCTCACTGGGGTACGGGTTCCACACACACTGACTCTCACTGGGGTACGGGTCCCACACACACTGACTCTCACTGGGGTACGGGTTCCACACACACTGACTCTCACTGGGGTACGGGTTCCACACACACTGACTCTCACTGGGGTACGGGTCCCACACGCACTGACTCTCACTGGGTTATGGTTTCCACACACACTGACTGTTCTTGTTGAGGGATACAGAGACTGGAACTGTGCACAGTGCTCCGAGTGTGGGTCTAACCGAGGGATATGGAGACCGGAACTGTGCACAGTGCTCCGAGTGTGGGTCTCACCGAGGATATGGAGACTGGAACTGTGCACAGTGCTCCGAGTGTGGGTCTAACCGAGGGATATGGAGGGTGGAAGTGAAAATATACGGCGTGGAGTTGTGGTGGCAGCCATTTTGTGTCGTGGAAACCAAATATCTGTGTTGACAATGGCTGCCATGTCCCAACCTTGGAACCCATTATGGATTCTCCAATGACTGTGGACAAACTTGGCCACCCTTCCTCTTCCTTTTCACTGCTGCAGCTGTTTCAGACTGTGGTATGACACCGAGTTCTGACTTTATCTCTGTGTTTTAACTCGAAGCGATCAGGAGTAGGGATTTCTGCAACACACAAACCCCCCATCACTCAATGACCATCCCCCGACTTCACAATCAGTCCCCCTTGGCAACGGGCCCTGTCCTGTCTCCAGCCTCACAGCCAAGGCCAGCATTTCAGGGCCTTCCCAGGTAAGGAGGCGGACACCGACTACCCAGCAGACCAACTATTCACAAACTGGGAGGGATTATATCCCCTGCAGGCCTCCTTTCCGGGGAGAGGCCTGTGGAAGGCTTCAGAGTCTTCTGTGCAGTCTCAGAGCGGGAGGGTTCTGACAACGGCTCCAGGAGGCCCTGCAGCACCCCAAGGCGACTGCTTACACCCCTGGCAGCAGTCCCTGAGGACTGACCCTCAAGCAGAGTGCCACACTGTCAGAGGGTCAGTGCTGAGGGAGTGCCGCACTGTCAGATGGTCAGTGCTGAGGGAGTGCCGCACTGTCAGAGGGTCAGTGCTGAGGGAGTGCCGCACTGTCAGAGGGTCAGTGCTGAGGGAGTGCCGCACTGTCAGAGGGTCAGTGCTGAGGGAGTGCCGCACTGTCAGAGGGTCAGTGCTGAGGGAGTGCCGCACTGTCAGAGGGTCAGTGCTGAGGGCGTGCCGCACTGTCAGAGGGTCAGTACTGATGGAGTGCTGCACTGTCAGAGGGTCAGTGCTGAGGGAGTGCCGCACTGTCAGAGGGTCAGTGCTGAGGGAGTGCCGCACTGTCAGAGGGTCAGTACTGAGGGCGTGCCGCACTGTTAGAGGGTCAGTGCTGAGGGAGTGCTGCACTGTCAGAGGGTCAGTACTGAGGGGGTGCCGCACTGTCAGAGGGTCAGCGCTGAGGGAGTGCCGCACTGTCAGAGGGTCAGTACTGAGGGAGTGCCGCACTGTCAGAGGGCCAGTGCTGAGGGAGTGCCGCACTGTCAGAGGGTCAGTGCTGAGGGAGTGCCGCACTGTCAGAGGGTCAGTACTGAGGGAGTGCCGCACTGTCAGAGGGTCAGTACTGAGGGAGTGCCGCACTGTCAGAGGGTCAGTACTGAGGGAGTGCCGCACTGTCAGAGGGTCAGTACTGAGGGAGTGCCGCACTGTCAGAGGGTCAGTACTGAGGGAGTGCCGCACTGTCAGATGGTCAGTGCTGAGGGAGTGCCGCACTGTCAGAGGGTCAGTGCTGAGGGAGTGCTGCACTGTCAGAGGGTCAGTGCTGAGGGAGTGCCGCACTGTCAGAGGGTCAGTACTGAGGGAGTGCCGCACTGTCAGAGGGTCAGTGCTGAGGGAGTGCCGCACTGTCAGGGTCAGTGCTGAGGGAGTGCCGCACTGTCAGGGGGTCAGTACTGAGGGAGTGCCGCACTGTCAGAGGGTCAGTGCTGAGGGAGTGCCGCACTGTCAGAGGGTCAGTGCTGAGGGAGTGCCGCACTGTCGGAGGATCAGTGCTGAGGGAGTGCCGCACTGTCAGAGGGTCAGTGCTGAGGGAGTGGCGCACTGTCAGAGGGTCAGTGCTGAGGGAGTGCCGCACTGTCAGAGGGTCAGTGCTGAGGGAGTGCTGCACTGTCAGAGGGTCAGTGCTGAGGGAGTGCTGCACTGTCAGAGGGTCAGTACTGAGGGAGTGCCGCACTGTCAGAGGGTCAGTACTGAGGGAGTGCCGCACTGTCAGAGGGTCAGTACTGAGGGAGTGCCGCACTGTCAGAGGGTCAGTACTGAGGGAGTGCCGCACTGTCAGAGGGTCAGTACTGAGGGAGTGCCGCACTGTCAGAGGGTCAGTGCTGAGGGAGTGCTGCACTGTCAGAGGGTCAGTGCTGAGCGAGTGCCGCACTGTCAGAGGGTCAGTACTGAGGGAGTGCCGCAATGTCAGAGGGTCAGTACTGAGGGAGTGCCGCACTGTCAGAGGGTCAGTACTGAGGGAGTGCCGCACTGTCAGAGGGTCAGTACTGAGGGAGTGCCGCACTGTCAGAGGGTCAGTACTGAGGGAGTGCCGCACTGTCAGAGGGTCAGTGCTGAGCCTCTGTCTCTTTGTTCTTTTATAAAAAGAACATAAGAACCAGGAGCAGGAGTGGGCCATCTGGTCCCTCGAGCCTGCTCCGCCATTCAGTAAGATCATGGCTGATCTTTTTGTGGACTCAGCTCCACTTACCCGCCCGCTCACCATAACCCTTAATTCCTTTACTGTTCAAAAATCTATCTATCCTTGCCTTAAAAACATTCAATGAGGTAGCCTCAACTGCTTCACTGGGTAGGGAGTTCCACAGATTCATAACCCTTTGTGTGAAGAAGTTCCTCCTCAACTCAGTCCTAAATCTGCTCCCCCTTATTTTGAGGCCATGCCCCCTAGTTCTCGTTTCACCCGCCAGTGGAAACAACTTCCTGCTTCTATCTTATCTATTCTGCTCATAATCTTATCTGTTTCTATAAGATCTCCCCTCATTCTTCTGAATCCCAATGAGTATAGTCCCAGTCTACTCAGTCTCTCCTCATAAGCCAACCCTCTCAACTCCAGAATCAACCCAGTGAACCTCCTCTGCACCTCCTCCAGTGCCAGTATATCCTTTCTCAAGTAAGGAGACCAAAACTGTACACAGTACTCCAGGTGTGGCCTCACCAGCACCTTATACAGCTGCAACATAACCTCGCTGTTTTTAAACTCCATCCCTCCAGCAATGAAGGACAAAATTCCATTTGCCTTCTTAATTACCTGCTGCACCTGCAAACCAACTCCTTGAGATTCCTGCACAAGGACACCCAGGTCCCTCTGCACAGCAGCATGCTGCAATTTTTTACTATTTAAATAATAGTCCATTTTGCTGTTATTCCGACCAAAATGGATGACCTCACATTTACCAACATTGTTCTCCATCTGCCAGACCCTCACCCACTCACTCAGACTATCTATATCCCTTTGCAGACTTTCAGCGTCCTCTGCACACTTTGCTCTGCCACCCATCTTAGTGTCATCTGTGAATTTTGACACACTACACTTGGTCCCCAACTCCAAATCATCTGTGTAAATCGTAAACAATTGCGGTCCCAACACTGATCCCTGAGGCACACCACTAGTCACTGATCGCCAACCAGAAAAACACCCATTTACCCCCCACTCTTTGCTTTCTGTTAGTTCACCAACCCTCTATCCATGCTATCGTTTCTTTTGGAACAAAGAACAAAGAAAATTACAGCACAGGAACAGGCCCCTCCAACCCTGCACCGACCCTGCTGCCCGACTGAACTAAAACCCCCGACCCTTCCGGGGACCATATCCCTCTATTCCCATCCTATTCATGTATTTGTCCAGACGCCCCTTAAAAGTCACCATCGTATCCGCTTCCACTCCCTCCCCCGGCAGCGAGTTCCAGGCACCCACCACCCTCTGTGTAAAAAATCTGCCTCGTACATCCCCTTTAAACCTTGCCCCTCGCACCTTAAACCTGTGCCCCCGAGTAATTGACTCTTCCACCCTGGGAAAAAGCTTCTGACTATCCACTCTGTCCATGCCTCTCATAATCTTGTAGACTTCTATTCGGTCTCCCCTCAACCTCCGTTGTTCCAGTGAGAACAAACCAAGTTGTTTAATTTTTCCAGGTTCCACACTCAACGGAAAGTTTGAGAGCAGCAAGGAACAAGTCACATGCTTCCCGAACAAAGTGAAACATGCAAAACTCCACATTAGGTAGGAAACGCATAGACTCTCACTGGGGTACGGGTTCCACACACACTGACTCTCACTGGGGTACGGGTTCCACACACACTGACTCTCACTGGGGTACGGGTTCCACACACACTGACTCTCACTGGGATACGGGTTCCACACACACTGACTCTCACTGGGGTACGGGTTCCACACACACTGACTCTCACTGGGGTACGGGTTCCACACACACTGACTCTCACTGGGGTGCGGGTTCCACACACACTGACTCTCACTGGGGTACAGGTTCCACACACACTGACTCTCACTGGGGTACGGGTCCCACACACACTGACTCTCACTGGGGTGCGGGTTCCACACACACTGACTCTCACTGGGGTACAGGTTCCACACACACTGACTCTCACTGGGGTACAGGTTCCACACACACTGACTCTCACTGGGGTACGGGTCCCACACACACTGACTCTCACTGGGGTACGGGTTCCACACACACTGACTCTCACTGGGGTACGGGTCTCACACACACTGATCCTCACTGGGGTACGGGTCCCACACACACTGACTCTCACTGGGGTACGGGTTCCACACACACTGACTCTCACTGGGGTACGGGTTCCACACACACTGACTCTCACTGGGGTACGGGTTCCACACACACTGACTCTCACTGCGGTACGGGTCCCACACACACTGACTCTCACTGGGGTACGGGTCCCACACACACTGACTCTCACTGGGGTACGGGTCCCACACACACTGACTCCCACTGGGGTACGGGTTCCACACACACTGACTCTCACTGGGGTACGGGTTCGACACACACTGACTCTCACTGGGGTACGGGTCCCACACACACTGACTCTCACTGGGGTACGGGTCCCACACACACTGACTCTCACTGGGGTACGGGTCCCACACACACTGACTCCCACTGGGGTACGGGTCCCACACACACTGACTCTCACTGGGGTACGGGTTCCACACACACTGACTCTCACTGGGGTACGGGTCCCACACACACTGACTCTCACTGGGGTACGGGTTCGACACACACTGACTCTCACTGGGGTACGGGTCCCACACACACTGACTCTCACTGGGGTACGGGTTCGACACACATTGACTCTCACTGGGGTACGGGTTCGACACACACTGACTCTCACTGGGGTACGGGTCCCACACACACTGACTCTCACTGGGGTACGGGTTCCACACACACTGACTCTCACTGGGGTACGGGTTCCACACACACTGACTCTCACTGGGGTACGGGTCCCACACACACTGACTCTCACTGGGGTACGGGTCCCACACACACTGACTCTCACTGGGGTACGGGTCCCACACACACTGACTCTCACTGGGGTACGGGTTCCACACACACTGACTCTCGCTGGGGTACGGGTCCCACACACACTGACTCTCACTGGGGTACGGGTCCCACACACACTGACTCTCACTGGGGTACGGGTCCCACACACACTGACTCTCACTGGGGTACGGGTTCCACACACACTGACTCTCACTGGGGTACGGGTTCCACACACACTGACTCTCACTGGGGTACGGGTCCCACACACACTGACTCTCACTGGGGTACGGGTCCCACACACACTGACTCTCACTGGGGTACGGGTTCCACACACACTGACTCTCACTGGGGTACGGGTCCCACACACACTGACTCTCACTGGGGTACGGGTCCCACACACACTGACTCTCACTGCGGTACGGATCCCACACACACTGACTCTCACTGGGGTACGGGTTCCACACACACTGACTCTCACTGGGGTACGGGTTCCACACACACTGACTCTCACTGGGGTACGGGTTCCACACACACTGACTCTCACTGGGGCACGGGTCCCACACACACTGACTCCCACTGGGGTACGGGTTCCACACACACTGACTCTCACTGGGGGACGGGTTCCACACACACTGACTCTCACTGGGGCACGGGTCCCACACACACTGACTCCCACTGGGGTACGGGTTCCACACACACTGACTCTCACTGGGGGACGGGTTCCACACACACTGACTCTCACTGGGGTACGGGTTCCACACACACTGACTCTCACTGGGGTACGGGTTCCACACACACTGACTCTCACTGGGGTACAGGTTCCACACACACTGACTCTCACTGGGGTACGGGTTCCACACACACTGACTCTCACTGGGGTACGGGTTCCACACACACTGACTCTCACTGGGGTACGGGTCCCACACACACTGACTCTCACTGGGGATACGGGTCCCACACACACTGACTCTCACTGGGGTACGGGTTCCACACACACTGACTCTCACTGGGGTACGGGTTCCACACACACTGACTCTCACTGGGGTACGGGTCCCACACACACTGACTCTCACTGGGGATACGGGTCCCACACACACTGACTCTCACTGGGGTACAGGTCCCACACACACTGACTCTCACTGGGGTACGGGTTCCACACACACTGACTCTCACTGGGGTACGGGTTCCACACACACTGACTCTCACTGGCGTACGGGTCCCACACACACTGACTCTCACTGGGGTACGGGTCCCACATACACTGACTCTCACTGGGGTACGGGTCCCACACACACTGACTCTCACTGGGGTACGGGTTCCACACACACTGACTCTCACTGGGGTACGGGTTCCACACACACTGACTCTCACTGGGGTACGGATTCCATACACACTGACTCTCACTGGGGTATGGGTCCCACACACACTGACTCTCACTGGGGTACAGGTCCCACACACACTGACTCTCACTGGGGTACGGGTTCCACACACACTGACTCTCACTGGGGTACGGGTCCCACACACACTGACTCTCACTGGGGTATGGGTCCCACACACACTGACTCTCACTGGGGTACGGGTTCCACACACACTGACTCTCACTGGGGTACGGGTCCCACACACACTGACTCTCACTGGGGTACGGGTCCTGCACACACTGACTCTCACTGGGATACGGGTCTCACACACACTGACTCTCACTGTGGTACGGGTTCCACACACACTGACTCTCACTGGGGTGCGGGTTCCACATACACTGAGTCTCACTGGGTTGCGGGTCCCACACACACTGACTCTCACTGGGGTACGGGTTCCACACACACTGACTCTCACTGGGGTACGGGTCCTGCACACACTGACTCTCACTGGGGTATGGGTTCCACACACACTGACTCTCACTGGGGTACGGGTCCCACACACACTGACTCTAACTGGGGTACGGGTCCCACACACACTGACTCTCACTGGGGTACGGGTTCCACACACACTGACTCTCACTGGGGTACGGGATCCACACACACTGACTCTCACTGGGGTACGGGTTCCACACACATTGACTCTCACTGGGGTACGGGTTCCACACACACTGACTCTCACTGGGGTATGGGTTCCACACACACTGACTCTCACTGGGGTACGGGTCCCACACACACTGACTCTCACTGGGGTACGGGTTCCACACACACTGACTCTCACTGGGGTACGGGTCCCACACACACTGACTCTCACTGGGGTACGGGTTCCACACACACTGACTCTCACTGGGATACGGGTTCCACACACACTGACTGTCACTGGGGTACGGGTCCCACACACACTGACTCTCACTGGGGTACGGGTTCCACACACACTGACTCTCACTGGGATACGGGTTCCACACACACTGACTCTCACTGGGGTATGGGTCCCACACACACTGACTCTCACTGGGGTACGGGTTCCACACACACTGACTCTCACTGGGGTACGGGTCCCACACACACTGACTCTCACTGGGGTACGGGTCCCACACTCACTGACTCTCACTGGGGTACGGGTCCCACACACACTGACTCTCACTGGGGTACGGGTCCCACACACACTGACTCTCACTGGGGTACGGGTCCCACACACACTGACTCTCACTGGGGTACGGGTCCCACACACACTGACTCTCACTGGGGTACGGGTCCCACACACACTGACTCTCACTGGGGTACGGGTCCAACACACACTGACTCTCACTGGGGTACGGGTCCCACACACACTGACTCTCACTGGGGTACGGGTCCCACACACACTGACTCTCACTGGGGTACGGGTTCCACACACACTGACTCTCACTGGGGTACGGGTTCCACACACACTGACTCTCACTGGGGTACGGGTTCCACACACACTGACTGTGTTCAATGCAATGTTTGTTATTTGTGTGTGGGATTTTTGTGCTGATTATTCTCTCTGTAACCTCAGCTTCTTCTCATTTTCCCGCAGTTATCCCTGATCAGTCCCAGTTTTATTACGGTAAGTGTGTAATCTGGGAGCCCCATCTACAAATAAATTCTGGTCACGTTTCCAGATTTTCTGTTTCCGCCCCGTTCTCCCCCAGCCTGCTCTCCTCCTGTCGCAATGTTTTAATCTCGCTGGCCCAGCATTTACCCCCCCATCCCTAAATGCCCCCTTGAGAAGGGGGTGGGTGAGCCGCCATCTTGAACCCGCTGCAGTCCCCGTGTGGTGTAGGTACACCCACAGCGCTGTTCGGGAGGGAGTTCCAGGATTTTGACCCCAGCGACAGTGAAGGAACGGCCGATGTATTTCCAAGTCGGGATGGTGAGTGACTCGGAGGGGAGCCTCCAGGTGGGGGTGTTCCCAGGTATCTGCTGCCCTTGTCCTTCTAGATGGTAGAGGTGGTGGGTTTGGAAGGTGCTGCCTCAGGAGCCATGGTGAGATGCTGCAGGGCACATCTTTGGACACTAAGGGGCAATTTACCATGGCCAATCCACCTAACCTACACTTCTTTGGGCACTCAGGTGGGATTCGAACCCGGGACCCAGAGCATCACCCTGGCTCCCTGGATTCCTAGCCCAGTGACAATCCCACCGCGCCATCACCTCCTCCTGAACGCGCTGATGTCCAAAGATGGCAGTGGAGCCACTGTCAGAGAGAACCTTCGAAGCACAGCTGACCTCATTGCTGTTGTTATATTCTGATCTCTCTCTCTCTCTCTCTGATGTGGAGATGCCGGCGTTGGACTGGGGTAAACACAGTAAGAAGTCTCACAACACCAGGTTAAAGTCCAACAAATAATGCTGCCAAATAAACCTGTTGGACTTTACCCTGGTGTTGTGAGACTTCTTACTGTGCTTACCCCGGTCCAACGCCGGCATCTCCACATCATAGTCTCACAACACCAGGTTAAATGCAACAGGTTTATTTGGTAGCTTTCGGAGTCTCGCTCCTTCATCAAGTGAGTGGGAGTTCTGTTCACAAACAGGGCATATAAAGACACAAACTCAATTTACAAAATAATGGGTGAAATGCGAGTCTTTACAGCTAATCATGTCTTAAAGGTACAGACAATGTGAGTGGAGAGAGGGTTAAGCACAGGTTAAAGAGATGTGTATTGTCTCCAGACAGGACAGTTAGTGAGATTTTGCAAGTCCAGGCAAGTCGTGGGGGTTACAGATAGTGTGACATGAACCCAATATCCCGGTTGAGGCCGTCCTCATGTGTGCGGAACCTGGCTATCAGTCTCTGCTCAGCGACTCTGCGTTGTCGTGTGTCGCGAAGGCCGCCTTGGAGAACGCTGACCCGGAGATCAGAGGCTGAATGCCCGTGACCGCTGAAGTGCTTCCCCACAGGAAGAGAACAGTCTTGCCTGGTGATTGTCGAGCGGTGTTCATTCATCCGTTGTCGCAGCGTCTGCATAGTTTCCCCAATGTACCATGCCTCGGGACATCCTTTCTTGCAGCGTATCAGGTAGACAACGTTGGCCGAGTTGCAAGAGTAGGTACCGTGTACCTGGTGGATGGTGTTCTCACGTGAGATGATGGCATCCGTGTCGATGATCCGGCACATCTTGCAGAGGTTGCTCTGGCAGGGTTGTGTGGTGTCGTGGTCACTGTTCTCCTGAAGGCTGGGTAGTTTGCTGCGGACAATGGTCTGTTTGTGGTTGTGCGGTTGTTTGAAGGCAAGAAGTGGGGGTGTGGGGATGGCCTTGGCGAGATGTTTGTCTTCATCAATGACATGTTGAAGGCTCCGGAGGAGATGCCGTAGCTTCTCCGCTCCGGGGAAGTACTGGACGGCGAAGGGTACTCTGTCCACTGTGTCCCGTGTTTGTCTTAGAGTCATAGAGGTTTACAGCATGGAAACAGGCCCTTCGGCCCAACTTGTCCAGGCTGCCCTTTTTTTTAAAAACTCCTTAGCGAATCCCAATTGCCCGCATTTGGCCGATATCCCTCTATACCCACCTTGCCCATGTAACTATCTAAATGCTTGTTAAAAGATAAAATTGTACCCGCCTCTACTACTACCTCTGGCAGCTTGTTCCAGACACTCACCACCCTCTGTGTGAAAAAATTGCCCCTCTGGACACTTTTGTATCTCTCCCCTCTCACCTTAAACCTATGCCCTCTAGTTTTAGACTCCCCTACCTTTGGAAAAAAATATTAACTATCTACCTTGTCTGTGCCCCTCATTATTTTATAGACCTCTATAAGATCACCCCTCAGCCTCCTAAGCTCCAGAGAAAAAAGTCCCAGTCTATTCAGCCTCTCCTTATAACTCAATCCATCAAGTCCCGGTCGCATCCTAGTAAATCTTTTCTGCACTCTTTCTAGTTTAATAATATCCTTTCTATAATAGGGTGACCAGAATTGCACACAGTATTCCAAGTGTGGCCTTACCAATGTCTTGTACAACTTCAACAAGATGTCCCAACTCCTGTATTCAATGTTCTGACCAATGAAACCAAGCATGCCGAATGCCTTCTTCACCACTCTGTCCACCTGTGACTCCACTTTCAAAGAGCTATGAACCTGTACCCCTAGATCTCTTTGTTCTGTAACTCTCCCCAATGTCCTACCATTAACTGAGTAAGTCCTGCCCTGGTTCAATCTACCAAAACGCATCACCTCGCATTTATCTAAATTAAACTCCATCTGCCATTCGTCAGCCCACTGGCCCAATTGATCAAGATCCCGTTGCAATTGGAGATAACTTTCTTCACTGTCCATTATGCCACCAATCTTGGTGTCATCTGGAAACTTACTAACCATGCCCCCTATATTCTCATCCAAATCATCAATATAAATGACAAATAACAGTGGGCCCAGCACTGATCCCTGAGGCACACCGCTGGTCACAGGCCTCCAGTTTGAAAAACAACTCTCCACAACCACCCTCTGGCTTCTGTCAAGAAGCCAATTTTGTATCCATTTAGATACCTCACCCTGGATCCCGTGAGATTTAACATTATGCAACAACCTACCATGCGGTACCTTGTCAAAGGCCTTGCTAAAGTCCATGTAGACAACATCAACTGCACTGCCCTCATCTACCTTCTTGGTTACCCCTTCAAAAAATTTGTGAGACATGATTTTCCACTCACAAAGCCATGCTGACTGTCCCTAATCAGTCCTTGCATCTCTAAATGCCTGTAGATCCTGTCTCTCAAAATACCTTCCAACAACTTATCCACCACAGATGTGAGGCTCACTGGCCTGTAGTTCCCAGGCTTTTCCCTGCAGCCCTTTTTAAACAAAGGCACAACATTTGCCACTCTCCAATCTTCAGGCACCTCACCCGTGACTATCGATGATTCAAATATCTCGGTGAGGGGACCCGCAATTTCCTCCCGAGCCTCCCACAACTTCTGAGGAGGTCGGTGCGGTTTGTCGCTGTGGCGGGAAACACTTCAGCAGTCACGGGCATTCAGCCTCTGATCTTCGGGTAAGCGTTCTCCAAGGCGGCCTTCACGACACACGACAGCGCAGAGTCGCTGAGCAGAAACTGATAGCCAAGTTCCGCACACATGAGGACGGCCTCAACCGGGATCTTGGGTTCATGTCACACTATCTGTAATCCCCATGACTTGCCTGGGCTTGTAAAATCGCACGAACTGTCCTGTCTGGAGACAATACACATCTCTTTAACCTGTGCTTAACGCTCTCTCCACTCACATTGTCAGTACCTTTAAGACTTGATGACCTGTAAAGACTCGCATTCCAACCATTATTTTGTAAATTGAGTTTGTGTCTTTATATGCCCTGTTTGTGAACAGAATTCCCACTCACCCGATGAAGGAGCGAGACTCCGAAAGCTTGTGCTCCCAAATAAACCTGTTGGACTTTAACCTGGTGTTGTGAGACTTCTTACTGTGGTCTCTCTCTCTCTCTCTCTCTCGCAGGGAGCGGCGGGGGGGGAGTAGGGATCGAGCTTCCTCTGGTCAGACCCCACCCAGGGTCAGTGTGGACAGTTCTGAGCCCCTCACACCTCAGGAAGGGACACAGTGACCCTCGGAGGGAGCGCAGCATTGACCAGAGACCGCGACTGCGAGGGTTAGACCATAAGACCATAAGACATAGGAGCGGAAGTAAGGCCATTCGGCCCATCGAGTCCACTCCACCATTCAATCATGGTTGATTTCAACTCCATTTACCCGCTCTCTCCCCATAGCCCTTAATTCCTCGAGAAATCAAGAATTTATCAATTTCTGTCTTGAAGACGCTCAACGTCTCGGCCTCCACAGCCCTCTGTGGCAATGAATTCCACAGACCCACCACTCTCTGGCTGAAGAAATTTCTCCTCATCTCTGTTCTAAAGTGACTCCCTTTTATTCTAAGTCTGTGCCCCCGCGTCCTAGTCTCCCCTGTTAATGGAAACAACTTCCCTACGTCCATCCTATCTAAGCCGTTCATTATCTTGTAAGTTTCTATTAGATCTCCCCTCAACCTCCTAAACTCCAATGAATACAATCCCACGATCCTCAGACGTTCATCGTATGTCAGGCCTACCATTCCCGGGATCATCCGTGTGAATCTCCGCTGGACCCGCTCCAGTGCCAGTATGTCCTTCCTGAGGTGTGGGGCCCAAAATTGCTCACAGTACTCCAAATGGGGCCTAACCAGTGCTTTATAAAGCCTCAGAAGTACATCCCTGCTTTTGTATTCCAGCTTTATTAGATCACAAGCTGAGATTAAAGAGAAACTAGACTTGTATTACCTGGAATTTAGACGGTTAAGGAGGGGAGGTGGCGTTTGATTGCAGTTTTCCGGATATTAAGGGGAGAAAGATAGCGATCGATACAGAGAAACGATTCCCACTGGTTGGGGGGAGTCTCGGAGTTGGGGCGGGGTTGCAGAAAAATGAGAGGCAGCAATTTTTGGCGTGAAGTTCAGAAACGTTCCCAGGCACACGGGTCTCCAGCTCCATTCCACTCAGTCTAGACGTGGGAGGTTAGACGGGATCAGAAATTGTTGCCCATTTTTATGGAACGAATGTCTCGCTCAGACAGTTCACAGGGCAGTCTGGCGACCAGGGGATTTTCACAGTAACTTCACACAGTCAGAGAGGTTTACAGCACGGAAACAGGCCCTTCGGCCCAACTTGTCCATGCCACCCCTATTTTTTTAACCACTAAGCTCGTCCCAATTGCCCACATTTGGCCCATATCCCTCTATACCCATCGTACCCATGTAACTGTCTAAATGCTTTTTAAAAGATAAAATTGTACCCGCCTCTACTACTACCTCCGGCAGCTTGTTCCAGACACTCACCACCCTCTGTGTGAAAAAATTGCCCCTCTGGACACTTTTGTATCTCTCCCCTCTCACCTTAAACCTATGCCCTCTAGTTTTAGACTCCCCTACCTTTGGGAAAAGATATTGACTATCTAGCTGATCTATGCCCCTCATTATTTTATAGACCTCTATAAGATCACCCCTCAGCCTCCTACGCTCCAGAGAAAAAAGTCCCAGTCTATCCAGCCTCTCCTTATAACCCAAACCATCAAGTCCCGAGAACATCTATGATGGTAGTGTCTATGACTCGATGACCCACAAAGACAGGGGGGCGGTGTAGGGGCTGGAGGAGGTTACAGAGATAGGGAGGGGGTGTAGGGGGCTGGAGGAGGTTACAGAGATAGGGAGGGGTGTAGGCGTTGGAGGAGGTTACAGAGATAGGGAGGGGTGTAGGGGCTGGAGGAGGTTACAGAGATAGGGAGGGGGTGTAGGGGGCTGGAGGTGGTTACAGAGATAGGGAGGGGTGTAGGGGCTGGAGGAGGTTACAGAGATAGGGAGGGGTGTAGGGGCTGGAGGAGGTTACAGAGATAGGGAGGGGGTGTAGGGGGCTGGAGGAGGTTACAGAGATAGGGAGGGGGTGTAGGGGGCTGGAGGTGGTTACAGAGATAGGCAGGGGGTGTAGGGGGCTGGAGGAGGTTACAGAGATAGGGAGGGGGTGTAGGGGGCTGGAGGAGGTTACAGAGATAGGGAGGGGTGTAGGGGCTGGAGGAGGTTACAGAGATAGGGAGGGGTGTAGGGGCTGGAGGAGGTTACAGAGATAGGGAGGGGTGTCGGGGCTGGAGGAGGTTACAGAGATAGGGAGGGCGGAGGGGCTGGAGGAGGTTACAGAGATAGGGAGGGGTGTAGGGGCTGGAGGAGGTTACAGAGATGGGGAGGAGTATAGGGGCTGGAGGAGGTGACAGAGATAGGGAGGGGCTGTAGGGGCTGGAGGAGGTTACAGAGATAGGGACGGGATGTAGGGGATGGAGGAGGCTACAGAATAGGGAGGGGTGTCGGGGCTGGAGGAGGTTACAGAGATAGGTAGGGATGTAGGGGCTGGAGGAGGTTACAGAGATAGGGAGGGGTGTTGGGGCTGGAGGAGGTTACAGAGATAGGGAGGGGTGTAGGGGCTGGAGGATGTTACAGAGATAGGGAGGGGTGTAGGGGCTGGAGGAGGTTACAGAGATAGGGACGGGATGTAGGGGATGGAGGAGGTTACAGAGATAGGGAAGGGTGTCGGGGCTGGAGGAGGTTACAGAGATAGGGAGGGGTGTAGGGGCTGGAGGAGGTTACAGAGATAGGGAGAGGTGTAGGGGCTGGAGGAGGCTACAGAGATAGGGAGGGGTGTAGGGGCTGGAGGAGGTTACAGAGATAGGGAGGGGGGTGTAGGGGCTGGAGGGGGTTACAGAGATAGGGAGGGGTGTAGGGGCTGGAGGAGGTTACAGAGATAGGGAGAAGGTGTAGGGGCTGGAGGAGGTTACAGAGATAGGGAGGGGTGGAGGGGCTGGAGGAGTTTACAGAGATAGGGAGGAGTGTCGGGGCTGGAGGAGGTTACAGAGATAGGGAGGGGGGGATCTGATTAATGTTAATAACTGTTTCCTTTCTCTTGTGACCGCAGATTATTTGCTGATTCGCAAATATGGTTTGATGTTGTCTGGAGTTTTGACTGTCTGCGGAATCAGCATCCTGATGTGTGAGCGTTAGAATCACTGCTGCAGCGACACCTCGAACTATCCAGCCCGCGAGACGGCCATTCAGCCCATCCATCCTGTACTAGCTCTCTGAAAGATCTCTCCAATTAGCCCCCACTCTCTCTCCCGCTCTCCCTGTAAATTTTCCCCCTTCCAGTATTTCCCCAATTGCCCCTTTTGAAAGTTCCTGTTGAATCTGCTTCCCGCGCCCTTTCAGGCAGCGCCTTCCAGATCACAACAACTCGCTGTGTGTCCAAAATAAAATTCCCCTCATCTCCCCCACCCTCTGGTTCTTTCCCCGATTCTCTTCAATCCGTGTCCCCTCCGGTTACCGAGCCTCCTGTCACTGGAAACACTTTCTCCTCATTCACTCCATCCAAACCCCCCCCCCCCCCTCGTGATTCTGAACGCCTCGATTCAATCTCCCCCTGAACCTTCTCCGCTCCGAGGGGAACGATCCCAGCTTCTCCCAGTCTCCCCGCGTGATCTGAAGCCCCCTCGTCCCCCGGAACGTTCTAGTAAATCGCCCCCTGAACCCTGTCGAAGATTCTGGTATCCTTCATGAAAGTGTGATGATCCCAGAATTCAGCAATAATGTTCTTGCTTTTGTATTAAATTAACTTCAGACAGAGATGTGGACTTGACACTTCCGACACAGATACTCCCCATCCCCGTCTCCTTCCGTTCCTTTCTCCCTCATGTGTTCATCCAGCTTCCCACTTTGAATACATCAATATTATTCACCTCAACCATTCCCCATGGGAGCGAGTCCCACATTCTCCCCCACTCCCCCGTGGGAGCGAATCCCACATTCTCCCCACTCCCCGTGGGAGCGAGTCCCACATTCTCCCCACTCCCCGTGGGAGCGAGTCCCACATTCTCCCCACTCCCCGTGGGAGCGAGTCCCACATTCTCCCCACTCCCCGTGGGAGCGAGTCCCACATTCTCCCCCACTCCCCGCGGGAGCGAGTCCCACATTCTCCCCACTCCCCGTGGGAGCGAGTCCCACATTCTCCCCACTCCCCGTGGGAGCGAGCCCCACATTCTCCCCACTCCCCGTGGGAGCGAGTCCCACATTGATGCGCGTTATCACACACGAGGCTTGAGATGCTCAGGAAATAAAGGCTTTTATTTACTATTACAACGAAGCTACCATGTATAGTACACGATCCCAGACTGAGGGGTCCCAGACAGAGCAGTGACCTTTATACCTCTCCCAGGAGGCGGAGCCCGACTGGGATGTACCATAATAACTATAATACAGGTAGAACAGCCCAACCCTAACCCCACCAGCAACAAGTAGAACAACCCAACCCTAACCCCAACAGTAACAAGTAGAACAACCCAACCCTAACCCCAACAGCAATACATATACATACTTGTCGTACTGGCCAGACCCTGGCTCAGTACTATCTAGTGGGAACCAACGATGGTTCACCACACACATTCTCCCCACTCTCTGGGTGAAGAAGTTTCTCCTGATTTCCCCATTGGATTTTTTAGTGACTGTCACATATCGATGTCCCCCTCGTTCTGCTCTCTCCCCCACACAAGGGGAAGTATCTTCTCTATGGCGACCCTATCGAAACTGTTTTAGAATTTTAAATCCCTCAATCGGGTCACCCCCTGAGCCGTGCATGTCCCAGAGTAACGACCGCGGACAGTTAGACAGTCACTTTAACTTTCTGCTGAAGGATTCCAATCTGTGTTCTTGTTTATCTCCCTTTAGCGCACTATTTAAAGTGTCGGTGCTTGTGCCGAAAAGGGTGAGTATTTACGGGGGGGTCTGTGATTCCCCCACACGGTGATGGGACGGGGGGTCTGTGATTCCCCCACACGGTGATGGGACGGGGGTCTGTGATTCTCCCACACGGTGATGGGACGGGGGGTCTGTGATTCCCCCACACGGTGATGGGACGGGGGGTCTGTGATTCCCCCACATGGGGACGGGACGGGGGGGGTCTGTGATTCCCCCACAAGGTGATGGGACGGGGGTCTGTGATTCCCCCACACGGTGACGGGACGGGGGTCTGTGATTCCCCCACACGGTGACGGGACGGGGGTCTGTGATTCCCCCACATGGGGACGGGACGGGGGGGTCTGTGATTCCCCCACACGGTGACGGGACGGGGGTCTGTGATTCCCCCACACGGTGACGGGACGGGGGTCTGTGATTCCCCCACATGGGGACGGGACGGGGGGGGGTCTGTGATTCCCCCACACGGTGATGGGACGGGGGTCTGTGATTCCCCCACACGGTGACGGGACGGGGGTCTGTGATTCCCCCACACGGGGACGGGACGGGGGTCTGTGATTCCCCCACACGGTGACGGGACGGGGGTCTGTGATTCCCCCACATGGGGACGGGACGGGGGGGTCTGTGATTCCCCCACACGGTGATGGGACGGGGGGTCTGTGATTCCCCCACACGGTGATGGGACGGGGGGGTCTGTGATTCCCCCACACGGTGACGGGACGGGGGTCTGTGATTCCCCCTCACGGTGATGGGACGGGGGTCTGTGATTCCCCCTCACGGGGATGGGACGGGGGTCTGCGATTCCCCCACACGGGGACGGGAGGGGGGTCTGTGATTCCCCCACATGGGGACGGGACGGGGGTCTGTGATTCCCCCACACGGTGAGGGGACGGGGGTCTGTGATTCCCCCACACAGTGACGGGACGGGGGTCTGTGATTCCCCCACACAGTGACGGGACGGGGGTCTGTGATTCCCCCACACGGTGACGGGACGGGGGGGTCTGTGATTCCCCCACACGGTGACGGGGGGGTCTGTGATTCCCCCACACGGTGACGGGACGGGGGCTCTGTGATTCCCCCACACGGTGACGGGACGGGGGGGTCTGTGATTCCCCCACACGGTGACGGGACGGGGGGTCTGTGATTCCCCCACACGGTGACGGGACGGGGGTCTGTGATTCCCCCACACGGGGACGGGACGGGGGTCTGTGATTCCCCCACACGGTGATGGGACGGGGGGGTCTGTGATTCCCCCACACGGTGACGGGGGGGTCTGTGATTCCCCACACGGTGATGGGACGGGGGTCTGTGATTCCCCCACACGGTGATGGGAGGGTCTGTGATTCCCCACACGGTGATGGGACGGGGGTCTGTGATTCCCCCACACGGTGATGGGGGGGTCTGTGATTCCCCACACGGTGATGGGACGGGTGGGTCTGTGATTCCCCCACACGGGGACGGGACGGGGGTCTGTGATTCCCCCACACGGGGACGGGACGGGGGTCGGTGACTATGATCCTGTCTCTGGTTACTGACAAGTTAATATTATGCTGTTCTCTGTTAACTACGACCATCTCTCACTCGTCTCTTTCTGTTTTTCTGGGCAGTTCTTCTGGAGAGGTAGCAGAGGGGTAAGATAAAGAACGTTTTATACCTCACTTTGTCATCGCTCTCACAAGGGGTTATTGGGGGTTGATGTGAGTTACATTTGTGCTGGAGTTACATTTCGATTTGCCGTGATCTTATTGAAGAAATAACAAAGAACAAAGAAAATTACAGCACAGGGACAGGCCCTTCGGCCCTCCAAGCCTGCACCGACCATGCTGCCCCGACTGAACTAAAACCCCCGACCCTTCCGGGGACCATATCCCTCTATTCCCATCCTATTCATGTATTTGTCCAGATGCCCCTTAAAACTCACTATCATATCCGCTTCCACTCCCTCCCCCGGCAGCGAGTTCCAGGCACCCACTACTCTCTGTGTAAAAAATCTGCCTCGTACATCTCCTTTAAACCTTGCCCCTCGCACCTTAAACCTGTGCCCCCTAGTAATTGACTCTTCCACCCTGGGAAAGAGCTTCTGACTATCCACTCTGTCCATGCCCCTCATAATCTTGTAGACTTCTATCAGGTCGCCCCTCAACCTCCGTCGTTCCAGTGAGAACAAACCGAGTTTCTCCAACCTCTCCTCATAGCTAATGCCCTCCATACCAGGCAACATCCTGGTAAATCTTTTCTGTACCCTCTCCAAAGCCTCCACATCCTTCTGGTAGTGTGGCGACCAGAATTGAACACTATATTCCAAATGCGGCCTAACTAAGGTTCTATAAAGCTGCAACATGACTTGCCAATTTTTAAACTCAATGCCCCGGCCGATGAAGGCAAGCATGCCGTATGCCTTCTTGACTACCTTCTCCACCTGCGTTGCCACTTTCAGTGACCTGTGTACCTGTACACCCAGATCCCTCTGCCTATCAATACTCTTAAGGGTTCTGCCATTTACTGTATATTTCCTATCTGTATTAGACCTTCCAAAATGCATTACCTCACATTTGTCCGGATTAAACTCCATCTGCCACCTCTCCGCCCAAGTCTCCAACTGATCTATATCCTGCTGTATCCTCTGATGGTCCTCATCGCGATCCGCAAACCCACCAACCTTTGTGTCGTCCGCAAACTTACTAATCAAACCAGTTACATTTTCCTCCAAATCATTTATATGTAATACAAACAGCAAAGGTCCCAGCACTGATCCCTGAGGAACACCACTTGTCACAGCCCTCCATTCAGAAACGCACCCTTCCACTGCTACCCTCTGTCTTCTTTGACCGAGCCAGTTTTGTATCCACCTTGCCAGCTCACCTCTGATCCCATGCGACTTCACCTTCTGCACCAGTCTGCCATGAGGGACCTTGTCAAAGGCCTTACTGAAGTCCACGTAGACAACATCCACTGCCCTACCCTCATCAATCATCTTCGTCACTTCCTCGAAAAACTCCATCAAGTTCGTGAGACACGACCTCCCCTTCACAAAACCATGTTGCCTCTCACTAATACGTCCACTTATTTCCAGGTGGGAGTAAATCCTGTCTCGAAGAATCCTCTCCAATAATTTCCCGACCACTGATGTAAGGCTCACCGGCCTGGAATTACCTGGATTATTCTTAAACAAAGGAACAACATTGGCTATTCTCCAATCCTCTCGGACCTCCCCTGTAGCCAGTGAGGATACAAAGATTTCCCTCAAGGGCCCAGCAATTTCCTCCCTTGCCTCTCTCAGTATTCTGGGGTATATCCCATCAGGCCCTGGGGACTTGGCTATCTTAATGTTTCTCAAGAACTCCAATACCTCCTCCTTTTTGATCTCAACATGACTCAAACTATCTACACATCCTTTCCCAGACTCATCATCCACCAAGTCCTTCTCTTTGGTGAATACTGACGCAAAGAACTCATTTAATACCTCGCCCATTTCCTCGGGCTCCACACATAGATTCCCTCCCTTGTCCTTGAGTGGGCCAACCCTCTCCCTGGCTACCCCTTGCTCTTTATATATGTATGAAAAGCCTTTGGATTTTCCTTAATCCTGCTGGCCAAGGCTTTATCGTGACCCCTTTTAACCCTCCTTACTCCTTGCTTAAGTTTCTTTCTACTTTCCTTGTATTCCACACTTGCTTCGTGTGTTCCCAGCCTCCTAGCTTTGACAAATGCTTCCTTTTTCTCTTTGACTAGGCTCACAATATCTCTCGTTATCCAAGGTTCCCGAACCTTGCCATACTTATCCTTCATCCTTACAGGAATGTGCCGGTCCTGAATCCCTATCAACTTACACTTGAAAGCCTCCCATATGCCAGATTTGCCCTCAAACATCTGCCCCCAATCTACATTCTTCAGTTCCTGCCGAATATTGTTGTAATTAGCCTTCCCCCAGTTTAGCACCTTCACTTGAGGACTACACTTATCTTTATCCATCAGTACCTTAAAGCTTACTGAATTGTGGTCACTGTTCCTGAACTGCTCCCCTACTGAAACATCGACCACCTGGCCGGTCTCATTCCCCAATACCAGGTCCAGTATGGCCCCTTCCCTAGTTGGACTATCTACATACTGTTTCAGGAAGCCCTCCTGGATGCTCCTTACAAACTCTGCCCCATCCACGCCCCTAGCACTAAGTGAGTCCCAGTCAATATAGAAGAAGTTAAAATCTCCCACCACAACAACCCTGTTACTTTTACACCTTGCCAAAATCTGCCTACATATCTGTTCCTCAATCTCCCGCTGGCTGTTGGGCGGCCTATAGCAAACCCCCAACATTGTGACTACACCGTTCCTATTCCTGAGCTCTACCCATATTGCCTCGCTGTATGAACTCTCCGAGGTGTCCCTCCCGAAGTACAGCTGTGATCTTCTCCTTAACCAGTCGTGCTACTCCCCCACCCCTTTTACATCCCCCTCTATCCCGCCTGAAACATCTGTTTCCTGGAATGTTAAGCTGCCAATCCTGTCCTTCCCTTAACCAAGTCTCCGTAATAGCAACAACATCATAGTTCCAAGTACTAATCCAAGCTCTAAGTTCATCTGCCTTACCTGTAACACTTCTCGCATCGAAACAAATGCACTTCAGTCCACCAGACCCTCTGTGATTCGCAACCCCACCCTGCCTGCTGTCTCTCTGAGTCTCACTCACCCGACTCTCTGGTTCCCCTCCAGCTAATTCACCTTTGTTTTGAGTCCCACCCCTCTGCCAAACTAGTTTAAATCCTCCCGTGTGACACTAGCAAACCTCCCAGCCAGAATATTTGTGCCCTTCCAGTTTAGATGCAACCCGTCCTTCTTGTACAGGTCCCACCTGCCCCGGAAGAGACCCCAATGGTCCAGATATCAGAAACCCTCCCTCCTACACCAGCTGTTTAGCCACGTGTTGAGCTGCACTATCTTCCTATTCCGAGCCTCACTGGCACGAGGCACAGGGAGTAATCCTGAGATTACAACCCGAGAGATCCTGCTTTTTAACTTTCTACCTAACTCCCTAAACTGCTGTTGCAGGACCTCATCACTCTTCCTGCCTATGTCATTGGTACCAATATGTACCACGATCTCTGGCTGTTCACCCTCTCCCTTCAGAATGCTTTCTGTCCGTTCAGAGACATCCTGGACCCTGGCACCAGGGAGGCAACATCCCATCCTGGAGTCTCTTTCACCTCCACAGAAGCACCTATCTGTACCGCTAACTATAGAGTCCCCTATAACTATTGCTCTAGTGCTCTTAGTCCCTCCCTGCTTAACAACAGAGCCAGCCGTGGTATCACTGCTTTGGCTGCTGCTGCTGTTATCCCCTGATAGCCCATCTCCCCCAACAGTATCCAAAATGGTATACCTGTTAGAGAGGGGGGCGACCACAGGGGATTCCTGCACTGACTGCCTGCCCCTTCTGGCGCTCACCCATCTATCTGCCTGCACCATGGGTGTGACCACGTCTCTAAAGCTCCTATCTATGACACTTTCCGCCACCTTCATGCTCCAAGTGCATCCAACTGCTGCTCCAACCTATCCGTGCGGTCTGTAAGGAGCTGCAATTGGGTGCACTTCCTGCAGACATAGTCACCCGAGACACTGGAAGTATCACGGATTTCCCACATCTCACAGGTGCAGCACTTAACCCCACTGCCCGACATTTCGAGCACCAGTTAAATTATTTAAGATCATTTATAGAACTCTTATCTTCACTTTTACCTTTCACAGTGGCCTTTCCTTTTGGCTAGAGGAGGAGGGAGGGCGGGAGACACTAATGTTGTGTTTGGGGCTTAGCGTTCCTTGACACCCGATCGTCCGCTTCCCACTTCTTCGTAGATGTTGCTGGGCTGACATCTCCCAGAATGCACCAGGGCAGTCCCTCAGCCGCCTCGACCCCCTGAATGGGCTAGCATTGCTCGAGGGGCAGAATGGTCCCCTTCTGCTCCTAATTCCTTCATTCGGATGAGTTATTTTTAAAAGCATATTGAACCTGATGTCCCCCTGTCTAATGACACCACCATTGATATTTGCAATGTCCATCCCGCGTCACGCATTCCGTCCCACGAGAGTTTTCATCCTCCATTTTGTTTTCAGAATGATATGAAGGCCCCATCACTCAAAAGGGATCGGGTATTGGGAGGACGCGATCAAAGCTTTATGGTCTCTCTCTCTCTGACATTCTGCTGTTTGGGGGGTAGAACTTTCTCTGGAGGCTGCGACATGGGGGTCAGAAGACAGGTGTCTCTGGATCTCTGTCCAGAGGTGTTAAAAGGCTGGAAATCTAGCATCCGCCTGAGGACATCTGTTTTCGGTGCTAATTGGTTCTAAAGAGGGATATATGTTGGAGTGGCACGGTGGCACAGTGGTTAGCGCCGCTGCCTCACAGCGCCAGGGTCCCAGGTTCGATTCCCGGCTCGGGTCACTGCCTGTGTGGAGTTTGCACACTCTCCTCGTGTCTGCGTGGGTTTCCTCAGGGTGCTCCGGTTTCCTCCCACAGTCCAAGGATGTGCGGGTTAGGGGGGATTGGCCGTGCTAAATTGCCCCTTTGTGTCAGGGGGATTAGCTAGGGTAAATGCAAGGGGGTAGGGCTTGGGTGGGATTGTGGTCGGTGCAGACTCGATGGGCCGAATGCGCTGTAGGGATTCCATGATTATTGTCACATGGATCGGGATACAGTGAAAAGTATTGTTTCTTGCGCGCTATACAGACAAAGCATACCGTTCATAGAGAAGGAAAGGAGAGAGTGCAGAATGTAGTGTTCATAGAATCATAGAAATCATAGAAACCCTACAGTACAGAAAGAGGCCATTCGGCCCATCGAGTCTGCACCGACCATATTCCCACCCAGGCCCTACGGCCATATCCCTACATATTTTACCCGCTAATCCCTCTAATCTACACATCCCAGGGGAAATTCTTAGCATGTTACAGTCATAGCTAGGGTGTAGAGAAAGATCAACTTAATGCGAGATAAGTCCATTCAAAAGTCTGACAGCAGCAGGGAAGAAGCTGTTCTTGAGTCGGTTGGTACGTGACCTCAGACTTTTGTATCTTTTTCCCGATGGAAGAAGGTGGAAACATAGAAACACAGAGGATAGGAGCAGGAGGAGGCCATTCGGCCCTTTGAGCCTGCTTCCCCCATTCATCACCAACATGGCTGATCGTCCAACTCAACAGCCTCATCCTGCTTTCCCCCCATAACCTTTGACCCCGTTCGCCCCAAGCGCCATCTCCAGCCGCCTCTTGAATACATTCAATGTTTTGGCATCAGCTCCTTCCTGTGGGAATGAATTCCACAGACTCACCGCTCTCTGGGTGAAGAAATGTCTCCTCATCTCCGTCCTAAATGGTCTACCCCGAATCCTCAGACTGTGAGCCCTGGTTCTGGACTCCCCCCCCCCCCACCCCCCACCATCGGGAACATCCTCCCCGCATCCACCCTGTCCAGTCCTGTTACCAAACCCCGCCCCCAATCCCCAAACCCCGCCCCCAATCCCCAAACCCCGCCCCCAATCCCCAAACCCCGCCCCCAATCCCCAAACCCCGCCCCCAATCCCCAAACCCCGCCCCCAATCCCCTGGTTCTGGACTCCCCCCCCCCCCATCGGGAACATCCTCCCCGCATCCACCCTGTCCAGTCCTGTTACCAAACCCCGCCCCCAATCCCCAAACCCCGCCCCCAACCCCCAAACCCCGCCCCCAATCCCCACACCCCGCCCCCAATCCCCAAACCCCGCCCCCAATCCCCAAACCCCGCCCCCAATCCCCAAACCCCGCCCCCAATCCCCAAACCCCGCCCCCAATCCCCAAACCCCGCCCCCAATCCCCAAACCCCGCCCCCAATCCCCAAACCCCGCCCCCAATCCCCAAACCCCGCCCCCAATCCCCAAACCCCGCCCCCAATCCCCTGGTTCTGGACTCCCCCCCCCCCATCGGGAACATCCTCCCTGCATCGACCCTGTCCAGTCCTGTTACCAAACCCCGCCCCCAATCCCCAAACCCCGCCCCCAACCCCCAAACCCCGCCCCCAATCCCCAAACCCCGCCCCCAACCCCCAAACCCCGCCCCCAATCCCCAAACCCCGCCCCCAATCCCCAAACCCCGCCCCCAACCCCCAAACCCCGCCCCCAATCCCCTGGTTCTGGACTCCCCCCCCCCCCACCATCGGGAACATCCTCCCTGCATCCACCCTGTCCAGTCCTGTTACCAAACCCCGCCCCCAATCCCCAAACCCCGCCCCCAATCCTCAAGCCCCGCCCCCAATCCCCAAACCCTGCCCCCAATCCCCAAACCCCGCCCCCAATCCCCTGGTTCTGGACTCCCCCCCCCACCATCGGGAACATCCTCCCTGCATCTACCCTGTCCAGTCCTGTTAGAATTTTATAAGTCTCGATGAGATCCCCCCTCATTCGTCTGAACTCCAGTGAAAACAATCCTAACCGAGTCAATCTCTCCTCATACATCAGTCCCACCATCCCCGGAATCAGCCGGGTAAACCTTCGCTGCACTCCCTCGAGAGCAAGAACATCCTTCCTCAGAAAAGGAGACCAAAACTGCACACAATACTCTCGGTGTGGCCTCACCAAGGCCCTGTATAATCGCAACAACACATCCCTCGCTCCTGTACTCGAAACCTCTCACAATGAAGGCCAACATACCATTTACCTTCTTTACCGCCTGCTGTACCTGCATGCTTACCCTCAGCGACTGGTGCACAAGGACACCCAGGTCCCTTTGCACACCCCCCTCTCCCAATTTACAGCAGGAAGAGAGAATGTCCGGGGTGAGTGGGGTCCTTAATTATGCTGGCTGCTTTCCCCGAGGCAGCGGGAAGTGTAGACAGAGTCAATGGATGGGAGGCTGGTTTGCGTGATGGATTGGGCTACATTCACGACCTTTTGTAGCTTCTTGCGGTCTTGGGCAGAGCAGGAGCCCAGACCGAGCTGTGATACAACCAGAAAGAATGCTTTCTATGGGGCATCTGTAGAAATTGGGCCATTTACCTGTGGAAGAGACCCGACGGTCCATAATTCTGATTAAAAGATTGTTTCTTCCGCTTGTGGAGATGGGGGAACCTTGTTGCAAATCCACAATTCTGCCTTGTAGCGTGGGGGGTTTTGGAACAATTTTAAATTCAGCCCAAGGTTTATTATTAAGAGAAATGTGACCCCCAGGAGAAAGGTTTCCGGATTTTTCTATGTCATCAGTCTGCACCCGAACAGTGTGTGATTTATTCAGAGATGGCAAGTGTCTTAGACCCCATCGTAACCCAGAATCAGGAATAAACCTAACCCGAAACACAGGGAAAGTTCAGAAAAATGGGACACTGCACTCTGTCTGTGGTTCCCCCACACGGTGACGGGACGGGGGGTCTGTGATTCCCCCACACGGGGATGGGACGGGGGTCTGTGATTCCCCCACACGGTGACGGGACGGGGGTCTGTGATTCCCCCACACGGTGACGGGACGGGGGTCTGTGATTCCCCCACACGGTGACGGGACGGGGGGTCTGTGATTCCCCCACACGGTGATGGGACGGGGGGGGTCTGTGATACCCCCACACGGTGACGGGACGGGTCTCTGTGATTCCCCCACACGGGGACGGGACGGGGGTCTGTGATTCCCCCACACGGGGACGGGACGGGGGTCTGTGATTCCCCCACACGGTGACGGGGGGGTCTGTGATTCCCCCACACGGGGACGGGACGGGGGGGTCTGTGATTCCCCCACACGGTGATGGGACGGGGGTCTGTGATTCCCCCACACGGTGACGGGACGGGGGGTCTGTGATTCCCCCACACGGTGACGGGACGGGGGCTCTGTGATTCCCCCACACGGTGACGGGACGGGGGGGTCTGTGATTCCCCCACACGGTGACGGGACGGGGGCTCTGTGATTCCCCCACACGGTGACGGGACGGGGGGGTCTGTGATTCCCCCACACGGTGACGGGACGGGGGGTCTGTGATTCCCCCACACGGTGACGGGACGGGGGTCTGTGATTCCCCCACACGGGGACGGGACGGGGGTCTGTGATTCCCCCACACGGTGATGGGACGGGGGGGTCTGTGATTCCCCCACACGGTGACGGGACGGGGGGGTCTGTGATTCCCCCACACGGTGACGGGACGGGGGTCTGTGATTCCCCCACACGGTGACGGGACGGGGGTCTGTGATTCCCCCACACGGGGACGGGACGGGGGGGTCTGTGATTCCCCCACACGGGGATGGGACGGGGGTCTGTGACTCCCCCACACGGGGACAGGACGGGGGGGTCTGTGATTCCCCCACACGGTGACGGGATGGGGGGGTCTGTGATTCCCCCAGACGGGGACAGGACGGGGGGGTCTGTGATTCCCCCAGACGGGGACAGGACGGGGGGGTCTGTGATTCCCCCACACGGTGACGGGACGGGGGGGTCTGTGATTCCCCCACACGGTGACGGGACGGGGGGGGTCTGTGATTCCCCCACACGGGGACGGGGGGGGGTCTGTGATTCCCCCACACGGTGACGGGACGGGGGTCTGTGATTCCCCCACACGGGGATGAGACGGGGGGATCTGTGATTCCCCCACACGGTGACGGGACGGGGGTCTGTGATTCCCCCACACGGTGATGGGACGGGGGTCTGTGATTCCCCCACACGGTGATGGGACGGGGGTCTGTGATTCCCCCACACGGTAACGGGACGGGGGGCTGTGATTCCCCCACACGGTGACGGGATGGGGGTCTGTGATTCCCCCACACGGTGACGGGACGGGGGTCTGTGATTCCCCCTCACGGTGATGGGACGGGGGGGTCTCTGATTCCCCCACACGGTGATGGGACGGGGGTCTGTGATTCCCCCACACGGTGACGGGACGGGGGTCTGTGATTCCCCCACACGGTGACGGGGGGGTCTGTGATTCCCCCACACGGGGACGGGACGGGGGGGTCTGTGATTCCCCCACACGGTGATGGGACGGGGGTCTGTGATTCCCCCACACGGTGACGGGACGGGGGGGGTCTGTGATTCCCCCACACGGTGATGGGACGGGGGTCTGTGATTCCCCCACACGGTAACGGGACGGGGGGCTGTGATTCCCCCACACGGTGACGGGATGGGGGTCTGTGATTCCCCCACACGGTGACGGGACGGGGGTCTGTGATTCCCCCTCACGGTGATGGGACGGGGGGGTCTCTGATTCCCCCACACGGTGATGGGACGGGGGTCTGTGATTCCCCCACACGGGGACGGGACGGGGGTCTGTGATTCCCCCACACGGTGACGGGACGGGGGTCTGTGATTCCCCCACACGGTGACGGGGGGGTCTGTGATTCCCCCACACGGGGACGGGACGGGGGGGTCTGTGATTCCCCCACACGGTGATGGGACGGGGGTCTGTGATTCCCCCACACGGGGACGGGACGGGGGGGGTCTGTGATTCCCCCACACGGTGACGGGACGGGGGTCTGTGATTCCCCCACACGGTGACGGGACGGGGGGGGTCTGTGATTCCCCCACACGGTGACGGGACGGGGGGGGACTGTGATTCCCCCACACGGTGATGGGACGGGGGTCTGTGATTCCCCCACACGGGGACGGGACGGGGGTCTGTGATTCCCCCACACGGTGATGGGACGGGGGTCTGTGATTCCCCCACACGGTGACGGGACGGGGGTCTGTGATTCCCCCACACGGGGACGGGACGGGGGGGTCTGTGATTCCCCCACACGGTGACGGGACGGGGGGTCTGTGATTCCCCCACACGGTGACGGGACGGGGGTCTGTGATTCCCCCACACGGTGACGGGGCGGGGGGGTCTGTGATTCCCCCACACGGTGACGGGACGGGGGTCTGTGATTCCCCCACACGGTGACGGGACGGGGTTCTGTGATTCCCCCACACGGTGACGCGACGGGGGGGGTCTGTGATTCCCCCACATGGTGACGGGACGGGGGGGTCTGTGATTCCCCCACACGGTGACGGGACGGGGGTCTGTGATTCCCCCACACGGTGACGGGGGGGTCTGTGATTCCCCCACACGGTGATGGGACGGGGGGGTCTGTGATTCCCCCACACGGTGACGGGACGGGGGTCTGTGATTCCCCCACACGGTGACGGGACGGGGGTCTGTGATTCCCCCACACGGTGACGAGACGGGGGGGTCTGTGATTCCCCCACACGGTGACGGGACGGGGGGGGGGTCTGTGATTCCCCCACACGGTGACGGGACGGGGAGGTCTGTGATTCCCCCACACGGGGACGGGACGGGGGGGTCTGTGATTCGGGTGCTTTAGTGTCAATAATCTCTGTATGAATTTCACTCTTTACAGGGGGCAGCCTGATGCTGTCGAAAAGAAACCAGGAAAACAGAAGAAATTACGGTTAGGAGTTAATTTTTGTGATTCCTCCCCCGTCGCCCTGTCCCTCAAACCTCCGGCCATTCTCACCCGCAACGAATTCGACACCTCACATCAAATTGGCCAATCGATGGGTGGTTTAATCAGGGGATACGGCCTGGGTCAGATGCTCTGTCAGAGAGTCAGTGCAGACCCGATGGGCTGAATGGCCTTCTCCTGCACAGACCGGATTCTATGATTCCCTCTGGAGTCCCTCCCTCTTGCATTTTTTGTTATTCATTCTTTCAAAGACTATTTCCTCGGGTGGATGGAGCTATTACAAGGGGGCATAACTATAGGGTTCGTGGTGGGAGATACAGGAAGGATATCAGAGGTAGGTTCTTTACGCAGAGAGTGGTTGGGGTGTGGAATGGACTGCCTGCAGTGATAGTGGAGTCGGACACTTTAGGAACATTGAAGCGGTTATTGGATAGGCACATGGAGCACACCAGGATGATAGGGAGTGGGATAGCTTGATCTTGGTTTCAGACAAAGCTCGGCACAACATCGTGGGCCGAAGGGCCTGTTCTGTGCTGTACTGTTCTATGTTCTAGATATTCAGTCCTGCCCTCCAGGGGTACAGGGCTAAATGCTGGAAAATGGGATTCTTGTAGTCAGGGCTTTTTTTGATTTTGATTTGATTTATTATTGTCACATGTATTAACATACAGTGACAAGTATTGTTTCTTGCGTGCTATACAGACAAAGCATATCGTTCATAGAGAAGGAAAGGAGAGAGTGCAGAGTGTAGTGTTACAGTCATAGCTAGGGTGTAGAGAAAGATCAACTCAATGCAAGGTAGGTCCATTCAAAAGTCTGACAGCAGCAGGGAAGAAGCTGTTCTTGAGTCGGTTGGTACGTGACCTCAGACTTTTGTATCTTTTACCCGGCGGAAGAAGGTGGAAGAGAGAATGTCCGGGGTGCGTGGTGTCCTTAATTATGCCGGCTGCTTTTCCCGAGGCAGCGGGAAGTGTAGACAGAGTCAATGGATGGGAGGCTGGTTTGCGTGATGGATTGGGCTACATTCATGACCTTTTGTAGTTCCTTGCGGTCTTGGGCAGAGCAGGAGCCCCAGACCAAGCTGTGATACAACCAGAAAGAATGCTTTCTATGGTGCATCTGTAAAAGTTGGTGAGAGTTGGCTGGCATGAGACCTGATGGGCCCAATGGCCTCCTTCTGGACTGGAACTGTCTCTGAGTCTGTGAATAACATCTCCACCATTTCCGTTTCTTCCAGGCAGGCCAAGAAAAATGTGAAAGCAGAGTAAGGAAAATGATTCTCGTTAATAATTTTCCCCCGATCGCGCCCCCTCTCCAACCTTCCCGCCCATCCCCCCACTCCGGACATCGCTGTCCGCCCCACACCACTGGCCATTCGACGGCCTGTCCAGCGTGGACTCCTCCCCTCGCACGCGACCAACTCATGCTGAGGTGTGGCGAGGGGGCAGCAGCAACAGGAGAAGGCCATTCGGCCTCCCGAGTCTCTGCTAACCCCCACCGTTCATCGGCATTTTGTCCATGATTGGAAAATGAATCTTCTATGGAAAGAAGCTTCCTGACCTGGGGTTGGACTTTCCGAGTGAGTTTATTTCACACGGTGGGATCTCTGGGTCTTGGGGGTGGGATTATTTCACACGGTGAGGTCCTTGGGTCTTGGGGATGTGCTGGTTAGTTTGGGATTGATCCAGAGTCTGGGGTGTCCCTGGGGAAAATGGGTCAAAGTGGATTTGGTTCCTGTGTCCGACTCCTGGGTACACGGTGTGGCTCACTCTGCTGGGTAATAAATCCCAGCCTCGCACTGAGGGCGCGGCAACCCTCCCCCTCACTTCCTCCCCCTCACTCCCTCCCCCTCGCTCCCTCCCCCTCGCTCCCTCCCCCTCGCTCCCTCCCCCTCGCTCCCTCCCCCTCGCTCCCTCCCCCTCGCTCCCTCCCCCTCGCTCCCTCCCCCTCGCTCCCTCCCCCTCGCTCCCTCCCCCTCGCTCCCTCTGCCCTCGCTCTCTCCCCCTCGCTCCCTCCCCCTCGCTCCCTCCCCCTCGCTCCCTCCCCCTCGCTCCCTCCCCCTCGCTCCCTCCCCCTCGCTCCCTCCCCCTCGCTCCCTCCCCCTCGCTCCCTCTGCCCTCGCTCTCTCCCCCTCGCTCCCTCCCCCTCGCTCCCTCCCCCTCGCTCCCTCCCCCTCGCTCCCTCCCCCTCGCTCCCTCCCCCTCGCTCCCTCCCCCTCGCTCCCTCTGCCTTCGCTCTCTCCCCTCGCTCCCCTCCCCCTCGCTCCCTCCCCCTCGCTCCCTCCCCCTCGCTCCCTCCCCCTCGCTCCCTCCCCCTCGCTCCCTCCCCCTCGCTCCCTCCCCCTCGCTCCCTCTGCCCTCGCTCTCTCCCCCTCGCTCCCTCCCCCTCGCTCCCTCCCCCTCACTCCCTCCCCCTCACTCCCTCCCCCTCGCTCCCTCCCCCTCGCTCCCTCCCCCTCGCTCCCTCCCCCTCGCTCTCTCCCCCTCGCTCCCTCCCCCTCGTTCCCTCCCCCTCGCTCCCTCTGCCCTCGCTCTCTCCCCCTCGCTCCCTCCCCCTCGCTCCCTCCCCCTCGCTCCCTCCCCCTCGCTCCCTCCCCCTCGCTCCCTCCCCCTCGCTCCCTCCCCCTCGCTCCCTCCCCCTCGCTCCCTCCCCCTCGCTCCCTCCCCCTCGCTCCCTCCCCCTCGCTCCCTCCCCCTCGCTCTCTCCCCCTCGCTCCCTCCCCCTCGCTCCCTCCCCCTCGCTCCCTCCCCCTCGCTCCCTCCCCCTCGCTCCCTCCCCCTCGCTCCCTCCCCCTCGCTCCCTCCCCCTCGCTCCCTCCCCCTCGCTCCCTCCCCCTCGCTCCCTCTGCCCTCGCTCTCTCCCCCTCGCTCCCTCCCCCTCGCTCCCTCTCCCTCGCTCCCTCCCCCTCGCTCCCTCCCCCTCGCTCCCTCCCCCTCGCTCCCTCCCCCTCGCTCCCTCACCCTCGCTCCCTCTGCCCTCGCTCTCTCCCCCTCGCTCCCTCCCCCTCGCTCCCTCCCCCTCGCTCCCTCCCCCTCGCTCCCTCCCCTCGCTCCCTCCCCCTCGCTCCCTCCCCCTCGCTCCCTCTGCCCTCGCTCTCTCCCCCTCGCTCCCTCCCCCTCGCTCCCTCTGCCCTCGCTCCCTCCCCCTCGCTCCCGCTGCCCTCGCTCTCTCTCCCTCCCCCTCGCTCCCTCCCCCTCGCTCCCTCCCCCTCGCTCCCTCTGCCCTCGCTCTCTCTCCCTCACTCCTCACTCCCTCTGCCCTCTCCCTCACTCTCTATCCCCTCACTTCCTCTCCCCTCACTCTCCCTCCCCCTCTTCCCTCATTCCCACCTCTCTCCCCCTCTCTCCACCTCTCCCCTCATTCCCCCCTCTCCCCTCATTCCCCCCTCTCCCCTCATTCCCCCTCTCCCCACACTCCCTCTCCCCTCACTCCCTCTCCCCCTCTCCCCTCATTCCCCCCTCTCCCCTCATTCCCCCCTCTCCCCTCATTCCCCCCTCTCCCCTCATTCCCCCCTCTCCCCCATTACCCCCTCTCCCCTAACTCCCTCTCCCCTCACTCTCTCTCTCCCTCTCCCCTCACTCCCTCTCCCCTCACTCTCTCTCCCCCTCTTCCCTCATTCCCACCTCTCTCCCCCTCTCTCCACCTCTCCCCTCATTCCCCCCTCCCCCCTCACTCCCTCTCCCCTCAATCCCTCTTCCCCTCACTCCCTCTTCCCCTCACTCCCTCTCCCCTCTCCCCTCATTCCCTCTCCCCTCACTCCCTCTCCCCTCAATCCCTCTTCCCCTCACTCCCTCTTTCCCTCACTCCCTCTCCCCTCATTCCCTCTCCGCTCACTCCCTCTTCCCCTCACTCCCTCTTCCCCTCACTCCCTCTTCCCCTCATTCCCCCCTCCCCCACTCCCTCTCCCCTCAATCTCTCTTCCCCTCATTCCCTCTTCCCCTCACTCCCTCTTCCCCTCACTACCTATTCCCCTCTTCCTCTTTCCCTCTCCCCTCCCTCCCTCGAGGTGCCGATTCCCACAACACCCCTCAGCCTCGCTGCAGGAGCTCCCTTGCAGGGGAGGGGGGTCCTCGGGCTGGGGAAGCTGTTCCTCCCCTCGGCGGGGGGGGGGGCGCTGGGGGGTGCGGGGGGGGGGGTGAGTGCTACCAGCTGGTGTATGCAGAGCGCAGACATACTCAGCCCCAGGTTCCTCGTGTCTCCCCTCCTCCCCATTCCCCTGGGGTGGGTGGATTACGGGCGGCTGTGCGGGGGTGAGGACTCAATGCGTTACCAGGGTAATGATATCTCCCCGCTCTCTAACCCCCGCAGGAACCCAGAGGAACAGAAAGGTGAATCAGCAGAGAGCCCTGGGTAAGTGGAACCTTGCGGAGCGTGGCCCAGGAGACCTCGCGTCCTGACTGACGGGACCCTGAATCAGGGGGTCCTCAGCGTAACGCACCATCACCTGTGTCTCCTCACCTCAGGGATATGTTCCTGCCCCTGCCACAGAGTCACACACCCACCAAGTGAGCCTGTTTAGTAAATGGGGGCCACGGGAGGAGAGGTTACCACCAGCCTCAATTAAAACTGCTTAGTTACCTCTTCATTGCGAAGTGCTGTCTTCTCCCCGAATACCAGCCGCGAGGGTTCGTGCGTCAACACATTCGGGGACTGCGCCTTTACAAAAAAACAACACAAATTCTTCCAGAATGTTCTCAATCTGGGAAGACAAAGACTTTTCCGCCATTGAGGGGTTTTGGACAGGACACATGTCCGTGTTTGTAATTCCCCCAATAGCTCACCTCACAATCTTCTCTGTTCTCGAGAAGAGAAACCCATCCTGTTCAAACTTTCCAGATTGTTCAAAACTCTCACTTCAGGCATCACATGTGGAGACCGGAACTGTGCACGGTGCTCCGAGTGTGGTCTAACCGAGGGATATGGAGACTGGAACTGTGCACAGTGCTCCGAGTGTGGTCTAACCGAGGGATATGGAGACCGGAACTGTGCACAGTGCTCCGAGTGTGGTCTAACCGAGGGATAGGGAGACTGGAACTGTGCACAGTGCTCCGAGTGTGGTCTAACCGAGGGATATGGAGAGTGGAACTGTGCACAGTGCTCCGAGTGTGGGTCTAACCGAGGGGTAGGGAGACCGGAACTGTGCACAGTGCTCCGAGTGTGGGTCTAACCGAGGGGTAGGGAGACCGGAACTGTGCACAGTGCTCCGAGTGTGGGTCTAACCGAGGGGTATGGAGACTGGAACTGTGCACAGTGCTCCGAATGTGGGTCTAACCGAGGGGTATGGAGACTGCAACAGTGCACAGTGCTCCCAGTGTGGGTCTAACCGAGGGATACAGAGACTGGAACTGTGCACAGTGCCCCTAGTGTGGTCTAACCGAGGGATATGGAGACTGGAACTGTGCACAGTGCTCCGAGTGTGGGTGTAACGGAGGGATATGGAGACTGCAACAGTGCACAGTGCTCCCAGTGTGGGTCTAACCGAGGGATACAGAGACTGGAACTGTGCACAGTGCTCCGAGTGTGAGTCTAACCGAGGGATATGGAGACCGGAACTGTGCACAGTGTTCCTAGTGTGGTCTAACCGAGGGATAGGGAGACTGGAACTGTGCACAGTGCTCCGAGTGTGGGTCTAACCGAGGGATACAGAGACCAGAACTGTGCACAGTGCTCCGAGTGTGGGTCTAACCGAGGGATATGGAGACTGGAACTGTGCACAGTGCTCCGAGTGTGGTCTAACTGAGGGATAGGGAGACTGGGACTGTGCACAGTGCTCCGAGTGTGGGTCTAACTGAGGGATATGGAGACTGGAACTGTGCACAGTGCTCCGAGTGTGGGTCTAACCGAGGGATATGGAGACTGGAACTGTGCACAGTGCTCCGAGTGTGGGTCTAACCGAGGGATACGGAGACTGGAACTGTGCACAGTGCTCCGAGTGTGGGTCTAACCGAGGGATATGGAGACCGGAACTGTGCACAGTGCTCCGAGTGTGGTCGAACCGAGGGATATGGAGACTGGAACTGTGCACAGTGCTCCGAGTGTGGGTCTAACTGAGGGATACGGAGACTGGAACTGTGCACAGTGCTCCGAGTGTGGGTCTAACCGAGGGATATGGAGACTGGAACTGTGCACAGTGCTCCGAGTGTGGGTCTAACCGAGGGATATGGAGACTGGAACTGTGCACAGTGCTCCGAGTGTGGTCTAACTGAGGGATATGGAGACCGGAACTGTGCACAGTGCTCCCAGTGTGAGTCTAACCGAGGGATACAGAGACTGGAACTGTGCACAGTGCCCCTAGTGTGGTCTAACCGAGGGATATGGAGACTAGAACTGTGCACAGTGCTCCGAGTGTGGTCTAACCGAGGGATATGGGGACTGGAACTGTGCACAGTGCTCCGAGTGTGGTCTAACCGAGGGATATGGAGACTGGAACTGTGCACAGTGCTCCGAGTGTGGGTCTAACCGAGGGATATGGGGACTGGAACTGTGCACAGTGCTTCGAGTGTGGGTCTAACCGAGGGATATGGAGACTAGAACTGTGCACAGTGCTCCGAGTGTGGGTCTAACCGAGGGATATGGGGACTGGAACTGTGCACCGTGCTCCGAGTGTGGGTCTAACCGGGGGATATGGAGACTGGAACTGTGCACAGTGCTCCGAGCGTGGGTCTAACTGAGGGATATGGAGACTGGAACTGTGCGCAGTGCTCCGAGCGTGGGTCTAACTGAGGGATATGGAGACTGGAACTGTGCACAGTGCTCCGAGTGTGGGTCTAACCGAGGGATATGGAGACTGGAACTGTGCACAGTGCTCCGAGTGTGGTCTAACCGAGGGATATGGAGACTGGAACTGTGCACAGTGCTCCGAGTGTGGGTCTAACTGAGGGATATGGAGACTGGAACTGTGCACAGTGCTCCGAGTGTGGGTCTAACCGAGGGATATGGAGACTGGAACTGTGCAGTGCTCCGAGTGTAGGTCTAACTGAGGTCTCTGGGTTTGCTGGGGTGGGACAGCGTGGATAATATTTCCACCTTTTCTCTTTCAGTGGTGAAGAGGTTGCCGGAGAGGGAGGAAGGTAAAGAAACGCTGACCTCACTGTGACCCAAAGCATCACACGCCTACTACCCACAGCTCCAACTCATCCCCAACCCTCCACCACACCCTGTATCCTCACACACAGCACCTCTGTAACCTCCTCCAGCCCCGACACCCCTCCCTATCTCTGTAACCCCCTCCAGCCCCTACACCCCTCCCTATCTCTGTAACCTCCTCCAGCCCCTACACCCCTCCCTATCTCTGTAACCCCCTCCAGCCCCTACACCCCTCCCTATCTCTGTAACCTCCTCCAGCCCCTACACCCCTCCCTATCTCTGTAACCTCCTCCAGCCCCTACACCCCTCCCTATCTCTGTAACCTCCTCCAGCCCCGACACCCCTCCCTATCTCTGTAACCTCCTCCAGCCCCCACACCCCTCCCTATCTCTGTAACCTCCTCCAGCCCCTACACCCCTCCCTATCTCTGTAACCTCCTCCAGCCCCTACACCCCTCCCTATCTCTGTAACCTCCTCCAGCCCCTATACCCCTCCCTATCTCTGTAAGCTCCTCCAGCCCCTACACCCCTCCCTATCTCTGTAACCTCCTCCAGCCCCTACACCCCTCCCTATCTCTGTAACCTCCTCCAGCCCCTACACCCCCTCCCTATCTCTGTAACCCCCTCCAGCCCCTACACCCCCTCCCTATCTCTGTAACCTCCTCCAGCCCCTACACCCCTCCCTATCTCTGTAACCTCCTCCAGCCCCTACACCCCCTCCCTATCTCTGTAACCTCCTCCAGCCCCTACACCCCCTCCCTATCTCTGTAACCCCCTCCAGCCCCTACACCCCTCCCTATCTCTGTAACCTCCTCCAGCCCCTACACCCCTCCCTATCTCTGTAACCTCCTCCAGCCCCTACACCCCTCCCTATCTCTGTAACCTCCTCCAGCCCCTACACCCCCTCCCTATCTCTGTAACCTCCTCCAGCCCCTACACCCCTCCCTATCTCTGTAACCTCCTCCAGCCCCTACACCCCCTCCCTATCTCTGTAACCCCCTCCAGCCCCTACACCCCCTCCCTATCTCTGTAACCTCCTCCAGCCCCTACACCCCTCCCTATCTCTGTAACCTCCTCCAGCCCCTACACCCCCTCCCTATCTCTGTAACCTCCTCCAGCCCCTACACCCCCTCCCTATCTCTGTAACCCCCTCCAGCCCCTACACCCCTCCCTATCTCTGTAACCTCCTCCAGCCCCTACACCCCTCCCTATCTCTGTAACCTCCTCCAGCCCCTACACCCCTCCCTATCTCTGTAACCTCCTCCAGCCCCTACACCCCCTCCCTATCTCTGTAACCTCCTCCAGCCCCTACACCCCTCCCTATCTCTGTAACCTCCTCCAGCCCCTACACCCCCTCCCTATCTCTGTAACCCCCTCCAGCCCCTACACCCCTCCCTATCTCTGTAACCTCCTCCAGCCCCTACACCCCTCCCTATCTCTGTAACGTCCTCCAGCCCCTACACCCCCTCCCTATCTCTGTAACCCCCTCCAGCCCCTACACCCCTCCCTATCTCTGTAACCCCCTCCAGCCCCTACACCCCCTCCCTATCTCTGTAACCCCCTCCAGCCCCTACACCCCTCCCTATCTCTGTAACCTCCTCCAACACCTACACCCCTCCCTATCTCTGTAACCTCCTCCAGTCCCTACACCCCTCCCTATCTCTGTAACCTCCTCCAGCCCCATGACCCTCTGAGATCTCTGCGTTCCACCAATTCCGGATTCTTGAGCATCCCCCGATTCCCATCGCTCCGCCATTGGCGGCCGTGCCTTCAGCTGCCTGGGGGGCCCTGAGCTCTGGAATTCCCTCCCTAAACCTCTCCACCTCTCTGCCTGTTTCCCTTTCTTTCTCCCTCTCTCTCTCTTCATCTTTCTCTCTCTTTCACCATTTAATACTGAGCTTAGAATCATAGAATCCTACAGTGCAGGAGGAGTCCATTCAGCCCATCGAGTCTGCACCGGCCACAATCCCACCCAGGCCCTACCCCCATAACCCCATGCATTTACCCAAGCTAGTACCCTTGATACTAAGGGGCAATTTTAGCATGGCCAATCCACCTAACCCGCACATCGTTGGACTGTGGGAGGAAACCGGAGCACCCGGAGGAAACCCACGCAGACACGGGGAGAATGTGCAAACTCCACACAGACAGTGACCCAAGCCGGGAATCGAACCCGGGTCCCTGGCGCTGTGAGGCAGCAGCGCTAACCACTGTGTCACCGTGCCCCCGGGAATCGAACCCGGGTCCCTGGCGCTGTGAGGCAGCAGCGCTAACCACTGTGTCACCGTGCCCCCGGGAATCGAACCCGGGTCCCTGGCGCTGTGAGGCAGCAGCGATAACCCACTGTGTCACCGTGCCCCCGGGAATCGAACCCGGGTCCCTGGCGCTGTGAGGCAGCAGCACTAACCACTGTGTCACCGTGCCCCCGGGAATCGAACCCGGGTCCCTGGCGCTGTGAGGCAGCAGCGCTAACCACTGTGTCACCGTGCCCCCGGGAATCGAACCCGGGTCCCTGGTGCTGTGAGGCAGCAGCGCTAACCACTGTGTCACCGTGCCCCCGGGAATCGAACCCGGGTCCCTGGCGCTGTGAGGCAGCAGCACTAACCACTGTGTCACCGTGCCCCCGGGAATCGAACCCGGGTCCCTGGCGCTGTGAGGCAGCAGCGCTAACCCACTGTGTCACCGTGCCCCCGGGAATCGAACCCGGGTCCCTGGCGCTGTGAGGCAGCAGCGCTAACCACTGTGTCACCGTGCCCCCGGGAATCGAACCCGGGTCCCTGGCGCTGTGAGGCAGCAGCGCTAACCACTGTGTCACCGTGCCCCCGGGAATCGAACCCGGGTCCCTGGCGCTGTGAGGCAGCAGCGCTAACCACTGTGTCACCGTGCTGCCCACTGATAAATTAAAGGAATTGGCCAAAGTGGCCCCATCAGAAGGTGCCCACGGCAGTGCCTGTTAAAGTGTAGGTCGAGTAATGGCTTTTATTTTCCCCCACACAGCGAGCAGCCGAAACAGGAGGAGGAAACACCGGCTGAAGTGGATGTCTGAGGAGATTCGGAGCGTGGGTGGGAGAGAGTTTGGATTTGATGAGGGAGGGGCTGGGAGCCCCCCATGGAAAAGCCACAGGAACTAAACTGAAATAAAATTCAGCCTGTATCAACTCTGAGTGTTACTGTCACTGTGTGGATAATAGATCAAACACTGTACCCCATCACACACTGTCCCCCATCACACACTGTCCCCCATCGTCCCCCATCACACACTGTCCCCCATCAAACACTGTCCCCAAACACTGTCCCCCATCACACACTGTACCCCATCACACACTGTACCCCATCACACACTGTCCCCCATCACACACTGTACCCCATCACACACTGTCCCCCATCACACACTGTACCCCATCACACACTGTCCCCCATCACACACTGTCCCCCATCAAACACTGTCCCCAAACACTGTCCCCCATCACACACTGTCCCCCATCAAACACTGTCCCCAAACACTGTCCCCATCACACACTGTCCCCCATCAAACACTGTCCCCAAACACTGTCCCCCATCACACACTGTCCCCCATCACACACTGTCCCCCATCACACACTGTCCCCCATCACACACTGTCCCCCATCACACACTGTCCCCCATCACACACTGTCCCCCATCACACACTGTCCCCCATCAAACACTGTCCCCAAACACTGTCCCCCATCACACACTGTCCCCCATCACACACTGTCCCCCATCAAACACTGTCCCCAAACACTGTCCCCCATCACACACTGTCCCCCATCACACACTGTCCCCCATCACACACTGTCCCCCATCACACACTGTCCCCCATCACACACTGTCCCCCATCACACACTGTCCCCAAACACTGCCCCCCATCACACACTGTCCCCCATCACACACTGTCCCCCATCACACACTGTCCCCCATCACACACTGTCCCCCATCACACACTGTCCCCCATCACGCACTGTCCCCATCACACACTGTCCCCCATCACACACTGTCCCCAAACACTGTCCCCCATCACGCACTGTCCCCCATCACACACTGTCCCCCATCACACACTGTCCCCCATCACACACTGTCCCCCATCACACACTGTCCCCCATCACACACTGTCCCCCATCACACACTGTCCCCCATCACACACTGTCCCCCATCACGCACTGTCCCCCATCAAACACTGTCCCCAAACACTGTCCCCCATCACACACTGTCCCCCATCACACACTGTCCCCCATCACACACTGTCCCCCATCACGCACTGTCCCCCATCACACACTGTCCCCCATCACACACTGTCCCCAAACACTGTCCCCCATCACACACTGTCCCCCATCACACACTGTCCCCCATCACACACTGTCCCCCATCACACACTGTCCCCCATCACACACTGTCCCCCATCACACACTGTCCCCCATCAAACACTGTCCCCCATCACACACTGTCCCCCATCAAACACTGTCCCCCATCACACACTGTCCCCCATCAAACACTGTCCCCAAACACTGTCCCCCATCACACACTGTCCCCCATCACACACTGTCCCCATCACACACTGTCCCCAAACACTGTCCCCCATCACACACTGTCCCCCATCACACACTGTCCCCCATCACACACTGTCCCCCATCACACACTGTCCCCCATCACACACTGTCCCCCATCACACACTGTCCCCCATCACACACTGTCCCCCATCACACACTGTCCCCCATCACACACTGTCCCCCATCACACACTGTCCCCCATCACACACTGTCCCCCATCACACACTGTACCCCATCACACACTGTCCCCCATCACACACTGTCCCCCATCACACACTGTCCCCCATCACACACTGTCCCCCATCACACACTGTCCCCAAACACTGTCCCCCATCACACACTGTCCCCCATCACACACTGTCCCCAAACACTGTCCCCAAACACTGTCCCCCATCACACACTGTCCCCAATCACTGTCCCCCATCACACACTGTCCCCCATCACACACTGTCCCCCATCACACACTGTCCCCCACCACACACTGTCCCCAAACACTGTCCCCCATCACACACTGTCCCCCATCACACACTGTCCCCCATCACACACTGTCCCCCATCACACACTGTCCCCCATCACACACTGTCCCCAAACACTGTCCCCCATCACACACTGTCCCCCATCACACACTGTCCCCAAACACTGTCCCCCATCACACACTGTCCCCCATCACACACTGTCCCCCATCACACACTGTCCCCCATCACACACTGTCCCCCATCACACACTGTACCCCATCACACACTGTCCCCCATCACACACTGTCCCCCATCACACACTGTCCCCCATCACACACTGTCCCCCATCACACACTGTCCCCCATCACACACTGTCCCCCATCACACACTGTCCCCAAACACTGTCCCCCATCACACACTGTCCCCCATCACACACTGTCCCCCATCACACACTGTCCCCCATCACACACTGTCCCCAAACACTGTCCCCCATCACACACTGTCCCCCATCACACACTGTCCCCAAACACTGTCCCCCATCACACACTGTACCCCATCACACACTGTCCCCCATCACACACTGTCCCCCATCACACACTGTCCCCCATCACACACTGTCCCCCATCACACACTGTCCCCAAACACTGTCCCCCATCACACACTGTACCCCATCACACACTGTCCCCCATCACACACTGTCCCCCATCACACACTGTCCCCCATCACACACTGTCCCCCATCACACACTGTCCCCCATCACACACTGTCCCCAAACACTGTCCCCCATCACACACTGTCCCCAAACACTGTCCCCCATCACACACTGTCCCCCATCACACACTGTCCCCAATCACACACTGTCCCCAAACACTGTCCCCCATCACACACTGTCCCCAAACACTGTCCCCCATCACACACTGTCCCCCATCACACACTGTCCCCCATCACACACTGTCCCCATCACACACTGTCCCCCATCACACACTGTCCCCCATCGTCCCCCATCACACACTGTCCCCCATCAAACACTGTCCCCAAACACTGTCCCCCATCACACACTGTACCCCATCACACACTGTCCCCAAACACTGTCCCCCATCACACACTGTCCCCCATCACACACTGTACCCCATCACACACTGTCCCCCATCACACACTGTCCCCCATCACACACTGTACCCCATCACACACTGTCCCCCATCACACACTGTCCCCCATCACACACTGTCCCCCATCACACACTGTACCCCATCACACACTGTACCCCATCACACACTGTCCCCCATCACACACTGTCCCCCATCACACACTGTCCCCCATCACACACTGTCCCCCATCACACACTGTCCCCAAACACTGTCCCCCATCACACACTGTCCCCCATCAAACACTGTCCCCAAACACTGTCCCCCATCACACACTGTCCCCCATCAAACACTGCCCCCCATCACACACTGTCCCCCATCACACACTGTCCCCCATCAAACACTGTCCCCAAACACTGTCCCCATCACACACTGTCCCCCATCACACACTGTCCCCCATCACACACTGTCCCCCATCACACACTGTCCCCCATCAAACACTGTCCCCAAACACTGTCCCCCATCACACACTGTCCCCCATCACACACTGTCCCCCATCACACACTGTCCCCCATCACACACTGTCCCCCATCAAACACTGTCCCCAAACACTGTCCCCCATCACACACTGTCCCCCATCACACACTGTCCCCCATCACACACTGTCCCCCATCACACACTGTCCCCCATCACACACTGTCCCCCATCACACACTGTCCCCCATCACACACTGTCCCCCATCACACACTGTCCCCCATCACACACTGTCCCCCATCAAACACTGTCCCCCATCACACACTGTCCCCCATCACACACTGTCCCCCATCACACACTGTCCCCCATCAAACACTGTCCCCCATCACACACTGTCCCCCATCAAACACTGTCCCCAAACACTGTCCCCCATCACACACTGTCCCCATCACACACTGTCCCCCATCAAACACTGTCCCCCATCACACACTGTCCCCCATCACACACTGTCCCCCATCACACACTGTACCCCATCACACACTGTCCCCCATCACACACTGTCCCCCATCACACACTGTCCCCATCAACACTGTCCCCCATCACACACTGTCCCCCATCACACACTGTCCCCCATCACACACTGTCCCCCATCACACACTGTCCCCCATCACACACTGTCCCCATCACACACTGTCCCCCATCAAACACTGTCCCCAATCACTGTCCCCCATCACACACTGTCCCCCATCACACACTGTCCCCAAACACTGTACCCCATCACACACTGTCCCCCATCACACACTGTACCCCATCACACACTGTCCCCCATCACACACTGTCCCCCATCACACACTGTCCCCCATCACACACTGTCCCCCATCAAACACTGTCCCCCATCACACACTGTCCCCCATCACACACTGTCCCCAAACACTGTCCCCCATCACACACTGTCCCCCATCACACACTGTCCCCAAACACTGTCCCCCATCACACACTGTCCCCCATCACACACTGTCCCCCATCACACACTGTCCCCCATCACACACTGTCCCCCATCACACACTGTACCCCATCACACACTGTCCCCATCACACACTGTCCCCCATCACACACTGTCCCCCATCACACACTGTCCCCCATCACACACTGTCCCCAAACACTGTCCCCCATCACACACTGTCCCCATCAAACACTGTCCCCAATCACACCCTGTCCCCCATCACACACTGTCCCCCATCACACACTGTCCCCCATCACACACTGTCCCCCATCACACACTGTCCCCCATCACACACTGTCCCCCATCACACACTGTCCCCCATCACACACTGTCCCCCATCAACACTGTCCCCATCACACACTGTCCCCCATCAAACACTGTCCCCAATCACACACTGTCCCCCATCACACACTGTCCCCATCACACACTGTCCCCAATCACACACTGTCCCCATCACACACTGTCCCCCCATCACACACTGTCCCCCATCACACACTGTCCCCCATCACACACTGTCCCCATCACACACTGTCCCCCATCACACACTGTCCCCCATCACACTGTCCCCATCACACACTGTCCCCCATCACACACTGTCCCCCATCACACACTGTCCCCCATCACACACTGTCCCCCATCACACACTGTCCCCCCATCACACACTGTCCCCCATCACACACTGTCCCCCATCACACACTGTCCCCCATCACACACTGTCCCCCATCACACACTGTCCCCCATCACACACTGTCCCCCATCACGCACTGTCCCCCATCACACACTGTCCCCATCACACTGTCCCCCATCACACACTGTCCCCCATCACACACTGTCCCCAAACACTGTCCCCCATCACACACTGTCCCCAAACACTGTCCCCCATCACACACTGTCCCCCATCACACACTGTCCCCAAACACTGTCCCCCATCACACACTGTCCCCCCATCACACACTGTCCCCCATCACACACTGTCCCCCATCACACACTGTCCCCCATCACACACTGTCCCCCATCAAACACTGTCCCCCATCACACACTGTCCACCATCACACACTGTCCCCCATCACACACTGTCCCCCATCACACACTGTCCCCCATCACACACTGTCCCCCATCACACACTGTCCCATCACACACTGTCCCCCATCACACACTGTCCCCCATCACACACTGTCCCCCAAACACTGTCCCCCATCACACACTGTCCCCCATCACACACTGTCCCCCATCACACACTGTCCCCCATCACACA
>NW_027591626.1:57500-62500 GCF_964213995.1 Mustelus asterias | reverse complement strand
GAGAGAGTGTGTGAGAGAGAGAGAGTGTGTGTGTGTGTGTGAGAGAGAGAGTGTGTGTGAGTGTGTTTGGGAGAGAGTGTGTGTGGAAGATAGAGTGAGAGTGTGAGAGCGAGAGAGTGTGAGAGAGAGTGAGTGTGTGCGTGAGAGATAGAGTGTGTGAGGGAGAGTGTGTGTGAGAGAGAGTGTGGGTGTGAGAGAGACTGGGTGTGAGAGAGAGTGTGTGTGAGAGAGAGAGTGTGTGTGTGTGTGCGAGAGAAAGGGTGTCTGTGGGAGAGTGTGTGTGAGGGAGCGTTTGTGTGAGAGAGAGTCTTTGTGTGTGAGAGAAATAGTGTGTGAGAGAGAGAGTATGAGTGTATGAGAGAGATTGTGTGTGTGAGAGAGAGAGTTAGAGAGTGTGAGTGTGTGTGTGAGAGAGAGAGTGTGTGTGGGAGAGTGTGTTTGGGAGAGAGTGTGTGTGAGAGAGAGTGTGTGTGAGAGAGAGAGTGTGTGACAGAGAGTGTGTGAGAGAGAGTGTGTGAGAGAGAGTGTGTGAGAGAGAGACTGTGTGAGATGTGTGAGAGAGAGTGTGAGGGAGAGAGAGTGTGAGAGAGGGAGTGTGTGTGGGAGAGAGAGTGTAAGTGTGTGAGAGAGAGAGTGTGAATGAGTGTGTGAGTGAGAAAGTGTGTGGGTGAGAGAGTGTGTGTGAGAGAGAGAGAGTGTGTGTGAGAGGTCGTGTGAGAGAGAGAGAGTGTGTGAGAGAGAGAGTGTGTGTGAGAGAGTGTTTGGGAGAGAGTGTGTGTCAGAGAGAGAGTGTGTGTGGGAGAGACTGTGTGTGTGTCTGTGTGTGTGTGAGAGAGAATGTGTGTGAGAGAGAGTGTGTGTGAGAGAGAGTGCGTGTGAGAGAGAGTGTGTGTGAGAGAGAGTGTGTGTGAGAGAGAGTGTGTGTGTGCGAGAGAGTGTGTGTGTGAGAGAGAGTGTGTGTGTGAGAGAGAGTGTCTGAGAAAGAGAGTGTGAGTGTGAGAGAGAGTGTGGGTGTGAGAGAGACTGGGTGTGAGAGAGAGATGTGTGTGAGAGAGAGAGAGTGTGTGAGAGAGAGAGAGTGAATGTGTGTGTGAGTGAGAAAGTGTGTGGGAGAGAGTGTGTGTGAGAGAGAGAGTGTGTGTGTGAGAGAGAGAGTGTGTGTGTGAGAGAGAGAGTGTGTGTGTGAAAGAGAGAGTGTGTGTGTGAGAGAGAGAGTGTGTGTGTGAGAGAGAGTGCGTGTGAGAGAGAGTGTGTTTGGGAGAGAGTGTGTGTGGAAGAGAGAGTGAGAGTGTGAGAGCGAGAGAGTGTGAGAGAGAGTGAGTGTGTGTGTGAGAGAGAGAGTGTGTGAGGGAGAGTGTGTGTGAGAGAGAGTGTGTGAGAGAGAAAGATAGATGGTGTGAGAGAGAGAGTGTGTGTCAGAGATTGAGTGTGTGAGAGAGAGTGTGTGTCAGAGAGAGAGAGTGTGTGTGTGCGAGAGAAAGCGTGTGTGTGGGAGAGTGTGTGAGAGAGAGCGGGTGTGTGAGAGAGAGTGTTTGTGTGTGAGAGAGATAATGTGTGAGAGAGAGAGAGTATGAGTGTATGAGAGAGATTGTGTGTGAGAGAGAGACTTAGAGAGTGTGTGAGAGAGAGTGTGAGTGTGTGTGTGAGAGAGAGAGTGTGTGTGGGAGAGTGTGTTTGGTAGAGAGTGTGTGTGAGAGAGAGTGTGTGTGAGAGAGAGAGTGTGTGACAGAGAGTGTGTGAGAGAGAGTGTGCGAGAGAGAGTGTGCGAGAGAGAGTGTGCGAGAGAGAGTGTGTGAGAGAGAGACTGTGTGAGAGTGTGTCAGAGAGAGAGAGTGTAAGGGAGAGAGAGTGTGAGTGTGAGAGAGGGAGTGTGTGTGGGAGAGACTGTGATTGGGAGAGAGTGTTTGTGAGAGAGGGATTGAGTGTGTGAGAGAGTGTGTGAGAGAGAGAGTGTGAGTGTGTGTGAGAGAGTGTGTGAGGGAGAGAGTGTGTCAGAGAGAGAGTGTGTGTGTGAGAGAGAGTCTGTGTGAGAGAGAGTGTGTGTGTGAAAGAGAGTGTGAGAGAGAGTGTGTGTGTGAGAGAGAGAGTATGTGAGAGAGAGAGAGTGTGTGAGAGTATGTGTGACAGAGAGCGTGTGTGAGAGTGTATGTGTGAGAGAGTGTGTGTGTAGGAAAGGCAGTGTGTGTGTGTGTGAGAGAGAGAGAGTGTGAGAGTGTGTGTGAGCGAGAGAGTGTGTGAGAGAGAGAGAGTGTGTGTGTGTGTGTGAGAGAGAGAGTGTGTGTGAGTGTGTTTGGGAGAGAGTGTGTGTGGAAGAGAGAGTGAGAGTGTGAGAGCGAGAGAGTGTGAGAGAGAGTGAGTGTGTGTGTGAGAGAGAGAGTGTGTGAGGGAGAGTGTGTGTGAGAGAGAGTGTGTGAGAGAGAAAGATAGATGGTGTGAGAGAGAGAGTGTGTGTCAGAGATTGAGTGTGTGAGAGAGAGTGTGTGTCAGAGAGAGAGAGTGTGTGTGTGCGAGAGAAAGCGTGTGTGTGGGAGAGTGTGTGAGAGAGAGCGGGTGTGTGAGAGAGAGTGTTTGTGTGTGAGAGAGATAATGTGTGAGAGAGAGAGAGTATGTGTATGAGAGAGATTGTGTGTGAGAGAGAGACTTAGAGAGTGTGTGAGAGAGAGTGTGAGTGTGTGTGTGAGAGAGAGAGTGTGTGTGGGAGAGTGTGTTTGGTAGAGAGTGTGTGTGAGAGAGAGTGTGTGTGAGAGAGAGAGTGTGTGACAGAGAGTGTGTGAGAGAGAGTGTGCGAGAGAGAGTGTGCGAGAGAGAGTGTGTGAGAGAGAGACTGTGTGAGAGTGTGTCAGAGAGAGAGAGTGTAAGGGAGAGAGAGTGTGAGTGTGAGAGAGGGAGTGTGTGTGGGAGAGACTGTGATTGGGAGAGAGTGTTTGTGAGAGAGGGATTGAGTGTGTGAGAGAGTGTGTGAGAGAGAGAGTGTGAGTGTGTGTGAGAGAGTGTGTGAGGGAGAGAGTGTGTCAGAGAGAGAGTGTGTGTGTGAGAGAGAGTCTGTGTGAGAGAGAGTGTGTGTGTGAAAGAGAGTGTGAGAGAGAGTGTGTGTGTGAGAGAGAGAGAGTATGTGAGAGAGAGAGAGTGTGTGAGAGTATGTGTGACAGAGAGCGTGTGTGAGAGTGTATGTGTGAGAGAGTGTGTGTGTAGGAAAGGCAGTGTGTGTGTGTGTGTGAGAGAGAGAGAGTGTGAGAGTGTGTGTGAGAGAGAGAGTGTGTGTGAGTGTGTTTGGGAGAGAGTGTGTGTGGAAGATAGAGTGAGAGTGTGAGAGCGAGAGAGTGTGAGAGAGAGTGAGTGTGTGCGTGAGAGATAGAGTGTGTGAGGGAGAGTGTGTGTGAGAGAGAGTGTGGGTGTGAGAGAGACTGGGTGTGAGAGAGAGTGTGTGTGAGAGAGAGTGTGTGTGAGAGAGAGAGTGTGTGTGTGTGTGCGAGAGAAAGGGTGTCTGTGGGAGAGTGTGTGTGAGGGAGCGTTTGTGTGAGAGAGAGTCTTTGTGTGTGAGAGAAATAGTGTGTGAGAGAGAGAGTATGAGTGTATGAGAGAGATTGTGTGTGTGAGAGAGAGAGTTAGAGAGTGTGAGTGTGTGTGTGAGAGAGAGAGTGTGTGTGGGAGAGTGTGTTTGGGAGAGAGTGTGTGTGAGAGAGAGTGTGTGTGAGAGAGAGAGTGTGTGACAGAGAGTGTGTGAGAGAGAGTGTGTGAGAGAGAGTGTGTGAGAGAGAGACTGTGTGAGAGAGAGAGAGTGTGAGGGAGAGAGAGTGTGAGAGAGGGAGTGTGTGTGGGAGAGAGAGTGTAAGTGTGTGAGAGAGAGAGTGTGAATGAGTGTGTGAGTGAGAAAGTGTGTGGGTGAGAGAGTGTGTGTGTGAGAGAGACTGTGTGCATGAGAGAGTGTGTGTGAGAGAGAGAGAGTGTGTGTGAGAGGTCGTGTGAGAGAGAGAGAGTGTGTGAGAGAGAGAGTGTGTGTGAGAGAGTGTTTGGGAGAGAGTGTGTGTCAGAGAGAGAGTGTGTGTGGGAGAGACTGTGTGTGTGTCTGTGTGTGTGTGAGAGAGAATGTGTGTGAGAGAGAGTGTGTGTGAGAGAGAGTGTGTGTGAGAGAGAGTGTGTGTGAGAGAGAGTGTGTGTGTGCGAGAGAGTGTGTGTGTGAGAGAGAGTGTGTGTGTGAGAGAGAGTGTCTGAGAAAGAGAGTGTGAGTGTGAGAGAGAGTGTGGATGTGAGAGAGACTGGGTGTGAGAGAGAGATGTGTGTGAGAGAGAGAGAGTGTGTGTGAGAGAGAGTGTGAATGTGTGTGTGAGTGAGAAAGTGTGTGGGAGAGAGTGTGTGTGAGAGAGAGAGTGTGTGTGTGAGAGAGAGAGTGTGTGTGTGAGAGAGAGAGTGTGTGTGTGAAAGAGAGAGTGTGTGTGTGAGAAAGAGAGAGTGTGTGTGTGAGAGAGAGAGTGTGTGTGTGAGAGAGAGTGCGTGTGAGAGAGAGTGTGTTTGGGAGAGAGTGTGTGTGGAAGAGAGAGTGAGAGTGTGAGAGCGAGAGAGTGTGAGAGAGAGTGAGTGTGTGTGTGAGAGAGAGAGTGTGTGAGGGAGAGTGTGTGTGAGAGAGAGTGTGTGAGAGAGAAAGATAGATGGTGTGAGAGAGAGAGTGTGTGTCAGAGATTGAGTGTGTGAGAGAGAGTGTGTGTCAGAGAGAGAGAGTGTGTGTGTGCGAGAGAAAGCGTGTGTGTGGGAGAGTGAGTGAGAGAGAGCGGGTGTGTGAGAGAGAGTGTTTGTGTGTGAGAGAGATAATGTGTGAGAGAGAGAGAGTATGAGTGTATGAGAGAGATTGTGTGTGAGAGAGAGTGTGAGTGTGTGTGTGAGAGAGAGAGTGTGTGTGGGAGAGTGTGTTTGGTAGAGAGTGTGTGTGAGAGAGAGTGGGTGTGAGAGAGAGAGTGTGTGACAGAGAGTGTGTGAGAGAGAGTGTGCGAGAGAGAGTGTGCGAG
>NW_027591626.1:32500-35000 GCF_964213995.1 Mustelus asterias | reverse complement strand
AGAGAGTGTGTGAGAGGTAGTGTGTGAGAGACAGAGAGTGTGAGAGAGAGTGTGTGAGAGAGTGTTTGTGTGTGAGAGAGACCGTGTGCGTGAGAGAGTGTGTGTGAGAGAGAGAGTGTGTGTGAGAGGTAGTGTGTGAGAGAGAGAGAGCGTGTGAGAGAGAGAGTGTGTGTGGGAGTGTGTTTGGAAGAGAGTGTGTGTCAGGGAGAGAGTGTGTGTGGGAGAGAGGGAGTGTGTGAGAGAGAGAGTGTGAATGTGTGTGTGAGTGAGAAAGTGTGTGTGGGAGAGAGTGTGTGTGAGAGGTAGTGTGTGAGAGAGAGTGTGTGAGAGAGAGAGTGTGTGAGAGAGTGTGTGTGTGAGAGAGACTGTGTGCGTGAGAGAGTGTGTGTGAGAGAGAGAGTGTGTGCGAGAGAGAGTGTGAATGTGTGTGTGAGTGAGAAAGTGTGTGTGGGAGAGAGAGTGTGTGTGTGAGAGAGAGAGAGTGTGTGTGGGAGGGTGTGAGGGTGAGAGTGTGTGAGAGAGAGAGTGCGTGTGAGAGAGAGTGCGTGTGAGAGAGAGTGTGTGTGTGTGTTTGGGAGAGAGTGTGTGTGGAAGAGAGAGTGAGAGTGAGAGCGCGTGGGAGTGTGAGAGAGAGTGAGTGTGTGTGTGAGAGAGAGAGTGAGTGAGGGAGAGTGTGTGTGAGAGAGAAAGATAGATGGTGTGAGAGAGAGAGTGTGTGTCAGAGATTGCGTGTGTGTGAGAGAGAGTGTGTGTGAGAGAGAGAGTGTGTGACAGAGAGTGTGTGACAGAGAGTGTGTGAGAGAGAGTGTGTGAGAGAGAGTGTGTGAGAGAGTGTGTGTGAGAGAGAGAGTGTGTGAGAGTGTGTGAGAGAGAGAGAGTGTGAGTGTGAGAGAGAGAGTGTGTGTGGGAGAGAGAGTGTAAGTGTGTGTGAGAGAGAGATAGTGTGTGGGAGAGACTGTGTTTGGGAGAGAGTGTTTGTGAGAGAGGGATTGAGTGTGTGAGAGAGTGTGTGAGAGAGAGAGTGTGAGTGTGTGTGAGAGAGAGTGTGTGAGGGAGAGAGTGTGTTAGAGAGAGTGTGTGTGTGTGAGAGAGAGTCTGTGTGAGAGAGAGTGTGTGTGTGAAAGAGAGGGTGTGAGAGAGAGAGGGTATGTGAGAGAGAGAGAGAGTGTGTGAGAGTATGTGTGACAGAGAGCGTGTGTGAGAGTGTATGTGTGAGAGAGAGTGTATGTGTAGGAAAGGCAGTGAGTGTGTGTGTGTGAGAGAGAGAGAGTGTGAGAGTGTGTGTGAGCGAGAGAGTGTGTGTGAGAGAGAGAGTGTGTGTGTGTGAGAGAGAGAGAGTGTGTGTGAGAGGGTGTGAGGGTGAGAGTGTGTGTGTGAGAGAGTGTGTGTGAGAGAGAGAGTGTGTCTAAGAGAGAGTGTATGTGAGAAAGTATGTGTGTGAGAGAGAAAGTGTGTGTGTGTGAGAGCGTGTGAGTGAGAGAGCGTGTGTGTGTGAGAGAGTGTGTGTGTGAGAGAGTGTGTGTGTGAGAGAGTGTGTGTGTGAGAGAGTGTGTGTGTGAGAGAGTGTGAGTGAGAGTGAGGGAGAGAGTGTGTGAGAGAGAGTGTGTGAGAGAGAGTGTGTGAGAGAGAGTGTGTGAGAGTGTATGTGTGAGAGAGAGTGTGTGTGAGAGAGAGTGTGTGTGGGAGAGAGAGTGTGAGTGTGTGTGAGAGAGAGAGAGTGTGTGTGGGAGAGAGGGTGTGTGAGAGAGAGTGTGTGTGTGAGAGAGAGTGTATGAGAGAGAGAGTGTGTGTGATAGAGAGTGTGTGTGAGAGAGTGTGTGAGAGAGTGTGTGAGGGAGAGAGTGTGAGAGAGTGTGTGTGAGATAGAGTGTGGGTGTGAGAGAGAGTGTGTGTGAGAGAGTGCGTGTGTGTGAAAGAGAGTGTGTGTGAGATAGAGTGTGTGTGTGAGAGAGTGTGTGTGTGAGAGAGAAAGAGTGTGTGTGTGAGAGAGAGAGTGTGTGAGGGAGAGTGTGTGTGACAGAGAGCGTGTGTGAGAGAGAAAGAGTGTGTGTGTGTGAGAGAGAGTGTGTGAAAGAGAGAGTGTGTGTGAGAGAGAGTGTGTGAAAGAGAGAGTGTGTGTGAGAGAGAGTGTGTGCGAGAGTGTGAGAGAGAGAGTGTGAGAGAGTGTGGGTGTGAGAGAGTTTGTGAGAGAGTGTGTGTGTGTGTGAGAGAGTGTGTGTGAGAGAGAGTGTGTGTGTGAGAGAGAGTGTGTGTGTGAGAGAGAGAGAGTGTGTGAGAGGTAGTGTGTGAGAGACAGAGAGTGTGAGAGAGAGTGTGTGAGAGAGTGTTTGTGTGTGAGAGAGACTGTGTGCGTGAGAGAGTGTGTGTGAGAGAGAGAGTGTGTGTGAGAGGTAGTGTGAGAGAGAGAGAGAGCGTGTGAGAGAGAGAGTGTGTGTGGGAGTGTGTTTGGAAGAGAGTGTGTGTCAGGGAGAGAGTGTGTGTGGGAGAGAGGGAGTGTGTG